>NW_008752267.1:3965-7215 GCF_000715545.1 Opisthorchis viverrini | reverse complement strand
GATGATGATGATGATGATGATGATGATGACGATGATCATGATGATCATGATCATGATCATGATGATCATGATGATCATGATCATGATGGTGTTGACGATTAGTTTAGCTACCTTTAGCAACGTTTTTGCATCTGAACCTGAAGTAGAATCATTTGACTTAATTTTTCACATGTGTCTTCTCCGGCCATTTGTTAGTCCAAATGGCTGCCATCTCAATTCCTCATCAAACGTATTTGTTTTGGCTAGATGTGCTAATGCTCTTCGTTGATGCTCGTCCTTTGACACCTACTCGTGTGTGACCAAAATACAAGCTGGCCTATTTGCTGACTGCGCACATGATTGCCATCTTGGGATAACACAATGAATGGGGCGTGACAGCTGCTTTCTCTGCTTCCCGGTTAAGCGGAATTAGCTGAGGTCAAAACCAATGCTGTGTTCGCTTCGCGTTATCCTCAAATGACTTTGTGGTTTTCTGTGGGATAGTGCCGTCCCACCAACGTGTACGTCAGGCATGCACCAGAAAATTATTCATACTAAATCAGTTGTGAAAATTTTACATTCCTGACCTCAACATTCCGGTACGTATTTCTACAGCATCTTTTGAACTTAAGGGATTTCATCGAATAGGTGCCTGGCTGGAGTTTTATCGCAGGATAATCCAGCAGAAAAACATTTAATCTGGGACAAACGATTCTGCTGAAATTTTTTCCAAAGAGGATGTGCTTCCTCAACTCAATTTTACCACTGCCTTCACACTGTTCGGAATGCATCTAAAGCATTCCGGCTGCTTTGAATCACACCGCGTATTAGTTTTTAACCAACGACAAGTTGACTTTTGAACACTGACCTATATTCTGATTGATTCTGATTCTTATTAATTTCTACATATATCCGAGTCTGAAACGCTAGGCTCCGGTCCATTGGCCGAGGTCGTTCGAATCCGATTCTGTGGCGGGAAGTTGCAGTTCTAGAGCATCAACACTTCTCGGTGTTGCATGAACAAACAGGTACTTGGCGACACCAGCTAGAGTAGAACAATTGAAGTTACGGCTACATATGAGGGGAGAGGTTGCAACGCCGTTGCAACACCATTTCGTTTGATAAGGGAATCGTCCGGTGTATGAGAGTAGCGCAGTCATACGAGCATGAACCCTATCAGCATGTGTTTAGTATTCACGGCCAAGCAAAATCCAGACAACAGAAGTGGACGACGAGTGAGACTAGAGTGTGATACGGTTAACGATCAATGTTCTTTCCTCCTCAGCTGACTAATGAAAATGATAGAATAGTTCAGCAACAAACCGGTGTCTAAACATTTGTAGGAGAATGACGGGTAAATTCTCAGACCCGACGCAGTGCAACTGTAGCCCGGTGCAGCAGGAACCACCTTACATGTCATTGCTCATCAAATTACCTTTACACAGGAGGTGTTGCAAAGAGAGTAGACAGATGAATTTCATCACTCGCAGTATCACAAAAAAGCATCCTATCTCGCTGACACAGAATAGACCCCAAAGACTTCTCCCACCATAGTGGTTCCCCTTTGGATGATCACAATGTTTGCCAGGAGACGCCCATAGATTATCAATTGCTTGAATTCCTTGGGGCTGGTTATGCATTTTGGCGGGTTTCTGAGTCCATAAGTCTTCATGGGCCATATCCTTCTATACAAGGCTGATCACGTCCTGGTCAATCGAGAATACGTATTCCTGTTAATTGCTTCCTTTAAAAAACACTTGAACGAGTTCGATGCATGCCCCAGTAGAGACAATCCGACTTAGCTCACGCGCAAACATATTAATCCGTTTAGGGTCGACAGTTGACAACACAGTGAACTGCTACCATGCAACAGGCACCAGGAACATTGAGCAAAACCGTTGTGGATTCCGGTTCTCCCATCAAAGGTACGATAAGAACTAGGCTAGTTTCGCAACTGAATGGCGTCTTGAAACCCTAATTAATGACGCGCCAGTGTTAAGCATTGACGATTCATCTGCTAAATTGCTAGGAAACTCTGTGTCCGAGGAAATGGACAGTTAATCAGGGCACTGAAAACCTAACAACCCAGCCTAATGAGTTCCCCTTATATGCTACAAAAGAGTAATTCGTGATTAAGTGTATGCTCCCGATGAACCAACGTCTTCTAGCCTTAATATTGAGGTGTGTTATGTTCTCTTATTCGTCACTGCAACTTGCGTAGTCCGACATGCTTCTGGTTCACACGTTGTAGTGTTCACATGTCTGTAGTGTGAGCAGCCGGCAGAACACCGCTTTTTCATTAAACCTGGCTACTCCGTTGGTACAAAGATAGTGTTGGATAGATAGTTAGGTAGGCATAGATAATATCAGTCTTCAAACTGTCCCTCTTCCGAACATTGTCAGAGAACCAGGTCTACCAGAAGCTGCATTCGGCGTTGTCCTTGGGACCAGTAAGGCAATAAGGAAAACCGATTCCTGGTTTTCTCCTCCAACACTCGATCATCTGCTATACTCTCAACAACTGGATTATGGAATGCGGATACGGTACACCAAAAGCAGTTGCTAGGAGCATATTTCTTGTACCTGTTGCTGTATGTCCTAATGGATCCGGGATTTTATTGGCAACTTTGACCCAGGGATGTCTGGGTTATTGGATGAAATCAATGGGCGCTTGAAACACAATCTCTAGTCACTGTATCCACACAGAAATTAAGCCCCAATCACCGACAGCGCTCGACTGTCCACAAAATGCCAGGGTGCTCTCATATAAGTTTCTAGGTAGGATGTGTGCGGCGAAAAATAATATAACAGTACGGTGATTTCTCAGGACGCGTCTACATAACAATACCACCGCCACCATCACGAGATGCAGCAGCAACAACAACAACAACTACAACTGGTCGCGGCTCGCACCCAGTAGAAACAGATCTGTCTGCTGACCCGGAACTTAGTAATTGGCCATCCCGTATGGACTTATCGCTCCCCTAGTGCTAGTGGCGCCGGAAATCCACCAGGCGAAAAGCCATTGCATTAACTCCACGAGGTTCTCATCCCCGCTTTCGTCAAAGTAGCAGTCGTGATGGGGAGATTACGACCAGATTAGTAGTGAAACGTTTGCGATCCAACTGCCAAGCTCGGTGAACAGACTAACAGCCAAGTCTGTTGAATCTCTCAAACTCGAACACAAGGTCCAATTACAATTACTGAGCTTTCGGCAACCTATTCGCATTCAAACGGTCCTATAGCTGCTGCAATGGGTCACTCCGATGCT
>NW_008752267.1:0-2152 GCF_000715545.1 Opisthorchis viverrini | reverse complement strand
CCATTTAAAAAACGGCTATCCAAGTATTCAGTTCAGTCAGTTCACTTTTTCAGCTCACAAACCCGGCGCCAAATTGCAGTGGTTCCAGCTGCTACAGCTTCGTTCACCGAGAAGAAGGAAAATAAGGGAATCAGATCCATGCGTTGACAGCGATGGCCGAATTAGTTCGATCAATCCAAAAGGGTTTTGTTCGCCCGGTCCGGTAGGAGTGGACAGCTACTCAGTGAAGACGATAGGTTTGATGCAATATGCCATTGGCTGCGTTACAGCCATATCTGTCAGAGTCATTAACCGATTGATAGTCCAACCCGCGATCCCCATCCTGGTTTACAACAGTTACCAAAGCGACTGAGTCGTCTGGTAAGAGGTATGATGCACCATTGTCAGATCATGAACTGACCATCACTAGGTCGTCTCCGCTCGACACACGGTTGGGCGAAGAATTCACTATGAGGTAAACGGCTATCTGACCACGAGCTACATGGTCCAACCAGCGTAACTCATGGAGTTTGACCAGTTAATT
This sequence comes from Opisthorchis viverrini, assembly GCF_000715545.1. Lineage (NCBI taxonomy): Eukaryota > Metazoa > Platyhelminthes > Trematoda > Opisthorchiida > Opisthorchiidae > Opisthorchis > Opisthorchis viverrini. Next base: position 1,629 of record NW_008752267.1, on the reverse strand, counting down.
TATCAAGGAAGAGTGAGCACTACGGATCTGGTGTTCCCACAAGGCTCCCGCAATGCTTTGGAGCCACCGATGGCAAAGACAGAAAGCATTCAATGATATCACACGCGCAACGATCACAAGAACCAAATTTCACAGTTGCGAGTATTTCAGAACCTCACTCAAACGATTTGAACACACTGACATTGTTTCACACAAAAGGCCAAAAGAGAAAACAAATTCTGAGGCAACTTACCTGTTATTTTTCTATCACAATGAAGTAACACGATAAAATGAAGTGTATTCCAAATGGTGAACACAATCTCTTGTTTTCATAGTAGTGTTCTAGTGTAAACAAATCGCTACTGAACGTCTGCTGAACAGCGAAACTCGGCGTAATTCACGAAGTTTCCCACGAATTAAAAATATCGCAAAACAACTTCGAAAGTAAAAAACAACAGACAGCTCGTTCAAACAGCTGCCAAAAACCGTGGATTTATTTAGGGGAAAGCATACCAATAGCAAAGTCGCCCTGTCAACCAATTTGGTTAAATTAGTAGGGTCCGACANATCCAGTTTAAAGGGAATAACAGCAATCCTCTTGTTTACAACGAAAACCAAGTTCTTTTTTTGTCATGGCATGTAGGTTTGCGTAGGGTTTTGGAATTGCTGGCGAGTGTTTTGGAGGTGAACAAGTAACAGACACCAAGACATGCATGCTTTATTCGACTGAAGGTGGATGTGAACGGCGCTTTTGTTCACCCGACTGGACGGCTGCGAATGTGTCAAAATTCCCCCACTGCCATGGCAACTGAATGGCAGCTTCTGAGACCAAATCACACGACCAAATCGCTCACATGGCTCAACACAGAATGGACGTTGGTCATGGATATGGTCATCTGATGAACTGCTAGACACATGTGAAGCACACATCACATAAGGTTAACTAGTGACAAGACAGTACAGCTCTCCCAAGCACCATCGACACAGGAAACGACACAAAACAACCGAAGTCAAAAAGCAGTCAAGGTTTTTGCATCAAGTGTCAATACCGTGTGAAAAATAGTACTATTGATGTACGACTTTTATTTCACTCTACTCTCACTCTCTACTCGTACAGAATATGGCTAGGAGATTTCTTGAACAAGTATTGACATATCATGCATAATTTAACGCAGATTCAACGGTGCGTTGTTTCGACAATACAGCAACAAGACATGAGCTTGTTAGTTCCAACCAAGTCTTGTCTGAACCTCTGTTCCTGAGCTTCTATCACAGTTTGGATTTTCCAATGGAATATAATATCATGATTGTAAAAGGTTATTGGGAAGCACACTGACCTTCCACAGGTTCCAATGGAGAAGCTCCGGAATCCATCCTATATCATATCGGAATAACCTATCACGGGGAGCGTTCAGTATACCATTCAATGTCCAGTCGCTATAGCATCGCCGCATGTGGTATTCCAACAAGTTTCCAATTAGAGCAACTAAACAGAACTCCTGAATAATGCTCAACAAAGAAAAGAGTTTTTGGCGTCCAATGGGTGGACGATTCTCCTACGGGATAACATGTTTGATTACATGCCAGTGTGGAAGGTTATAGAAAACAGAAAAAACTTGCGAAATATTGCAGAGATGCATTCTCCACAAG
>NW_008752266.1:150436-151301 GCF_000715545.1 Opisthorchis viverrini | reverse complement strand
TCCACGAAGATGGTTGCCGGCCTTCAATCTATGGACAGGGTTTACAACGTTGGACATGGTAGGAATATTTGCATTCATTGATTCATTCACTAGGCAAACTTTTTTCCCATTTCGGATAGTAGCTGCGTGGAATACGGTTTCTCTATAGGTTGTTTACGCTCCTTCTAGAACCCAGTTCAAACCATTATTAGACATATTTATGTGAGTGCTCGCGCTGGCAAGCATACTGCCCTGCGCTGAGAACTTAAAGAGCAGTGCTATACGGATGTCCCACTTGTATTTCCAAGTGAACGACAGCCGCTGAATGACAAGAACAAAACCGATCCTTGAAACGTGAACAAAGCCTAAATACATGAATCCGTAATCACCTCAACATGCTGGCTGACGAACCTCAGGCAGTCATGTGATATGTGATCTCCTGAATCAATTGCGACCTCATTTCCTGTGATGAGCATGACTGATACTCTATTCGTTGCTCTATTCATTATTCTCTTGTTTTAGTATTCCATATGTTGTACATATTCGCCAATTCGAATACATACGTGCTGGTTGTTACGCTTCGCTGAATTCTGGATTTCTGGTTCGTCTGGTTATACCGATATACGTACGAAACTTAATTATCACATTTTGGCGTCGCGATTGGAACGATTCACCATGCCAGACAAAACAGAACCATTAGGTGGTAATTCAGCTGCACGTGACGTAGAGGATTATTTGGAACGGTTCGATATATGGTGCCTCACAAAATCCGATGTGGATGATAAGATACTCACTGCATATTTCCTACATTTCGTTGGCAAGGAGGCGTATAAGTTGATCAAAAATTTAGTGTATCCTGAATCTCCAATCGATATTTCCTACAATG
>NW_008752266.1:143720-147202 GCF_000715545.1 Opisthorchis viverrini | reverse complement strand
CCTAATTTCAGGCGGCGTGAAAAATTTGTTCAAGCGATTTTTTCTACTTCACCGCGTGCAACATGCCACATCCGGCAATCAAGTGGATTGCCGAAACCATCGGCTTTCTAACTTTCCGTGATATAGGCTTCAATGCCTTCTTTGTTCACATTTACCCTTGTCACTTTGGACCTCACTGTGGTCATACTTTGCTTGCGCACTCTCCTATCGCCTTGTTTGAATTAACAGATCCTCGACTTTCTGTAACTTAAGAAACGTTAGCGAAGTATTTGCCCATCGAATGGGTACCGCTCACTGGCGCGACCAGATAAACGCTTGGCGATTATAACCTCTGCTTCAATAGGGGCAGGATCCAACTTCAGTCCATGCACGTCCCGCTGGTCAAAGGGCATATGCAGCCAACATCAAACAAGAAAATGGACGGTTTTGCACAATTTGAGAGCAAATGTCTGTTGATCAGGAATGAAACACACAACGTTGATCACCAAATTATATAGAGCATAAATCTGTGGAAATTTGTACGAGTGGAACATCGGGAAGCTAGGCCTGCGAGCTGATGGCCAGAATCCCAATTGTTGGTTTGATCCATCATCTAATAAGAAATGGGCAGTACAGCATTTCCTTATTGCGTTTATTGGGAGGCCTCGGAGCGTGAAAATAAGGCTGATGTAACGTGTATTTTCGTCCCTTTCCTCATCGATTTATAACGCTAGCGATAAAAGTGTATTTCCACCAACGTATACAAAGGGTAAGCTCGTAATGCGTTTTGCTCTAATTGGCACCCGCATTAAGCAGTGGAGTAGAACGTTAATGCTACTATTAACGTGAAACTAATAGAAAGGCACGAATAATTTAAACAATTGCGCTGCGAATTAAGTTGTATTCGCTTCCTATACATACGGGTCCTTTCAATATGTTACTGCTCAAACGGATGCTGAAAAATATTGCAATAGTTCATTACACTCCCGGCTCGTTGAGGTAGCGGAATTTGAGCCGTCATCAAAATGATTCTCTGTTAAAAATGTAACCTGAAGAAAATGCTACAAAATACACTTGCTTTGCAACTTATGGAATAATTTTCCACAGAATATGATCTATAGAATAAAACGTCAAATGGAACTTGCAGCACATTTTATGCAGGGACATTGTGAAACGGATTTTTGTGCTGAGAGTCATTCGGTTCTCCAGCAATTGGTAAATTTCTATGAAAGTTAGTCTAGGCAGGCAACGTACGTTTCCCCACAAAACTCATTCTTAGCCTACTTTACTTACACGCCGTGTGCACCAACTTCGGTGGATAGAAAAACTTGACGGCGTTGAGACAATTAATTGAATTAGCGACAAGTGGAGTCGGTGGTGTTTTTCACCCAGCAAATAACGAAGCTTGACGCGACGGGCCATGCCTCATTTGACCATTCCTCCACCAAGAGAATTTAACTTTGCAAACGAAAAAAAATTTACTCAGTGGATTGTGCACAAGGGCTGTATTGAAGAATGTACCCACCGTTTTCCAAAGATCTCCCATTTTCCACTGAAACTCGACGCCACCAAATTCAACGACCAAATTTGGATAGTGGGCTTCACGGTCGCAGTTTAGCCTGTACACTCCTATCCTGTCTCGCCAGGCACCTTCTTGTAGCGCTCGATGAATTTGGTCGACGTTCTCCCGGGGCCCATACAAGTAAGGATTTCCTGTGTTGAACAGAATGTTGCAATCTTGCTGACAGATTACGACTTGTCCAACTGAAATTCTGAAACACGTAGATCATATAAGTAAACTCCATCGGAATAATATTTTTCACGACAACTCCCAGTAGATTTCAGAAAACACAAACAGAAAATTTCATGGTATGCTTTCAGCTCAAAGTGGAAACAGCTGGTTTAGGTTAGGTCGTAATGTTTGAGCACGTCAAGCTTCCAAATTAATCTCAAGGGCGTTTCAGGTAGCAAAGTCGAATTGGAGCTACTAAGATATACATCTGCGCACACTGTTTATTAACTTACACGGAGAGAATATTTGCGACAACCGAAGTAGAATGTAGTCGATTGTTCTCAAGATCCCACTCTATATTCAGGCGCCGTTTTCCAGAGAAGTGAATGGAGGTTTGCACACACGAACGGCATTAAAGGTGACAAAAATTAGAACAGCCTGATTTATAAATTGTGTCCCAAATGAGAACATACCGATTACCAAATCGGACCTATTGTGAATGTCAGTCATTCGGCCAGGTGGTCTGTAAGCTAGCAACCATGTACCGAGAGCATGTTGGATACAGCTGTCGCCATTTTCACCACAGGAATTAGACAATGCGTCGTAGCTGCAAGTGAGCATTGGAGGGAACGCCGTAATCAGGCAGTTCTGGGGAACTTTTAATGTTAATCAACGGGCGTGTTAACTTTGATGCAAAATTCTTCCCGTTAGACCATTTCTTTCGCTATCATTAACCGTTGGATCTTGTAGTCAAGGGCCTTCTTTGGAGATGATTTGTCGACGTGAATTCACTAATTAATACTTTCGTACATCGTTGAAATTCGGTTTACCTTACACTACTTAATGGTTTACATTCAGCACGGGGCTGACCGGATTGTCATTCGCGTGGTGAGTGATTGGCTCGCACGCAAAATACACTCCCTGATGCCATAACCTCGGAAACGTGACCAACTCATCCACTGTGAGACTAATCATTTTCCTGAAAGTCCTCTGGCCATTAAAGTGTTCCCATGGCAACCTAATAATTCTTCAAAGACAATAATATTTGAACAGTGACAATTGCTTTTATGCCCTCTGGGTGGAGTCTTCCTTCAACGTAAAAGCTTTATTTGTTACACAGTGATCTCAAGTCAATTTTATAACTGCCGACGGTTGAATGCAGTAACCCTGGACCTTGATTCGAGGAATAAGCCCCTTTATGGCCGATATAACGGACGCGACACAATTGTTTACTCAGAAAAATCATCTACTATGGTGTTAAACTTGCTTAAACTACCCATCAAGGGGTTTTTGTATATCGCTTTTATGCTCAGTACTCGACCAAAGAGTTTCAGCAGCCGGGGAAATTTCGAAGCCCATTGATAGAAATATTACAGAAAGAGGAGACAAAAAGACAAGCCTTCACTACATGAAGCACAATCTTGGCGTATTCACCTTTCCATGGGCGTCATTTCCCTTACATTTTCCTCGCAAGCGATAACAATTGATGATGCTATATTCAATCGCCAACGGTTTAAACAGCAATTCGTGGCCCAGAAGCTGGAGGATTTTCGACGCTGCCTCCTCCCAAAATCAGTGCTTTTTTGACTGTCTCAGTAAGATCAACACCGCCCCGTAGCATACGCTATCTAGCCAAATTAACTTTTGAGTTATCTGCTGATTTTGCATTCTGGGTATAGGGAACTCAGTAATATTACGACCCACGTACACCCATGAGTTTTGCTCATCTTTTTAGATCACTCACTTGTTGAAGCTGGATGACCTCTAGGTT
>NW_008752266.1:137461-138747 GCF_000715545.1 Opisthorchis viverrini | reverse complement strand
CAAACGAACAAAGCTACAGAACCATTTTTGATTATTAAGTGTAAGCAGAATATTTTGGCTGTACAGCCCATTCGGGCAATTGAGAGTATTCAGCATGGCAGGAACAACAATGGGACGTTCCATTTTCTTTCGCAAACTTTGATCTGGTTTGTTTACTGCTGCACAACCAAATACTCTCTTGCCAGTGTCTTTTTGCTGCGCGTTTGCCAGCACCAGTCTGTTCCCTCCAGGGTTCTTGGAAAACAAGCACTAGAAGCCGAATATATCTGATTTCCCCCGCTCAAAGATGTCAGGCCTCGCAACCGGATAACAAAATAGGCGGGTCTGCAGGATAGTTAAAACGTTATTTGCCCTCCAAAAATATGTCTATTTGTCATCGCAAATGTTCAAAATTATCTAACGGGATCGATGTCCAGACATTGTGCATTAATCGCAGATGTTTGTTTCCCGCTGGCGCTAGAGATTCCCTTCTCCATTTTCTGAACTACTAACTGAAACGGCTAAGATTTTGGGAGATCGGCAAACACTCCATCATCTGTAGCTCTAAAACATCGCCATCACCCATTCAACTTAACAGCGAATGTTTTCAGTTCCAAACTTGTTGCATCTCGTTTGCTCCACGTGGGAATCCAAACGACACGCACTGCGGTATACAACAAATCAGTGGAAATTATCCTCACCATCAGCCCGCCACAATATTCCGGCTTTTGAGCAAAGATGCAGAGAGCTAAGGGACACAAGTAAATTATTAGCACAGTGTCTTAATTCTATACGCTAATCGCAGTATCCGATATTATTGTTTAAGAAGTGCGGAGGCGCGATTGAGCGTTCTGTAGATCAACTAAAGCTGGGCGCAGCAACGCAGAGAATCTTGTTCCCCTAAAGTCACTGTGTAAATATCCATGGGATTTGCTGTTGATCTCTTCGGTTTACTGTAGGGATCCGAGCCTTTGGGCTATTCCGGGTAACTTTTGAGAATCTAGAAAAGCGTTTGCGCCTCAGGAAACCGAAACATCCAAAACCCTCATAATGGTTGGCTAACTTGCCAGATCCAACCAAGACCGTGATATAAGATTTGGTGAGGTATCGTCCAAAACTGCAAAGCCGGCTTTCGGCCGCGTCATAGCATAACAATCTTTAAAGGAGGAAAAATGCACTTTCAGGAGGAATATTTATCCCGCTTCTTGTCCTGCAACTGGAAAGCAAAAGTTGCTGAGCTCGCAGATGTTAGAATATCGTGAATTGTTAGGGGTGTATATTTGGCACACGATGCAGAGTTTTCCCAA
>NW_008752266.1:135505-135940 GCF_000715545.1 Opisthorchis viverrini | reverse complement strand
AAGTAAACATGGACTTGCAAGAATGTCTGCGGGGTCGTTGACGTGGATCAGAAACAGGAGTGGTTCCAAGACGGAGCCTTGAGGAACTCCAATGGAGACCGGTGCTGGAGAGGAACAGGTCGAGCCTATTCTCACTCGGAATGATCTGTCTGATAGGAACACCTTGATCCGACGAAGGATTTTCCCTCGAATCCCGTAAGACTCGAGTTTGTGGAGAAGCAGGACGTGTGGGACCCTATCAAATGCCTTTGAGAATTCGAAAAATATGGCATTCGATATGAGTCCTTCGTCCTTTGCTTGGGTTGAGCTGTCCATAAACACGAGCATGTTTGTCACGCAAGAACGGTTTGGGAGAAACCCGTGTTGGGCTGGAGATATCAGATTGCTGGAAGTAAGGTGATCTAGGATAGCTGGCTTCAGAATGCGTTCCATCAC
>NW_008752266.1:135081-135434 GCF_000715545.1 Opisthorchis viverrini | reverse complement strand
TAAGCACAAGCGCTGTAGTACTGCCAGGTGGCTCGAGCCGAGACAGGGAAAGTCAAAAGCCAGATGTCGGGTTCGAACCACGGACCTTGTGGTAAGTGAATTCGCGCTGTAACCACTGAGCCATCTCACCCAACCCACTTAGGGAACACAGCAGTTTGTGGACGGAATTGTTGTGCTTCGGAACGCTTGTTGCTGAAAAAGGGCTAGGACTACTCAGCTCACACATCGGAATGATTAGCATTGCGGCGGTTTGTACATTTATTTTACTTACATTACAACACAACGTATTTCATCAATTGCATAATCGTTTTTTGTTTGAATACGAAAAACTGCAGAAACGCGCACTTGTACAA
>NW_008752266.1:100084-134266 GCF_000715545.1 Opisthorchis viverrini | reverse complement strand
TATTGCTGAAGTAGCACTACCGGGATAAACACTTTGTGAGTTCGAACGATAGAATCGCACCTTCCCTAGTGGATAATAAGGCTGTGGTATAAGGTATGCAAATAATATGAAGTTTCCATTGAAGGCGACCAAAGTAGAAAAAGGATTATCATTGGTTAGAAAACATTATTGGTAAATTAGTTATAGGATTAGTTTAGTGTAACACTGAGTTCTAATCTGCGAACATCCGGGCAATCAAAGGGGTGTGTGTTGTTTGCTAGTATGCATTGCATTAAACTATGCACGTCCATCGACTTTTGATTCCCCTGGTACCGGTGTACACATCCTTTAATCTGCCGTCCCGTAGACACTTAGGACATCCACGCCGGGGAAACGTCTCTTTATGGGATTAAATCCTGTTCATATTTCGTTTTTTGAGTTGCACAAATGACCACCAAGCAACTCGTTAAAAGCTACTCCACTGCACTGGTGACTTCAACGCTCCAAATGCCCTCTGAACGGAACTCTAGCGCGTTCAATCAAGTGGACTTATTACAGCGCCGCTAACCGAAATCGTTCAACAGAACTCTTGGACCCAACCAGTCTTCGCACCCACTAGACACAAAACCCTCCTGGGTTTTGTGATCACCAACGAAAGACACCTCTTCGATCAGGCGATAATTAACGCTCAACTGGGACATAGTGACCAATGTGTGTTGACCCTTGATTTCATTTGCTACCGGATCAGAAATCCGGAACATCAAGCGTGTATTCAGAAAATCCGGCGTGCAGACTGCTCAGGAATATGTGTTCTTCTTGAACAGGTTTGAACGGGGCATGCTTCAGTGGAATATACGTACACGACCATTGCCTAAGGGGTTCATGAAGCTAAAGCGACGTTTGTACCTCCCTTTGCTAACAATTTGTAGTCTCGACTTCGAATGCAAACGACTCCGTCATGTGTAGTGAGACTGGACCAGAAGGCATCATCAAGATAGAGGTTAAAAAAGATTTGGTTACCTGGCTCTCTTCAAAAATGTCTCTTCGCTCCACTATGATAAAATGGGCTGAAAAGACATTCGCTCTTCTACTTTCAGACGCTTCACTCGGAGGTAATTCCAGATAATCCATGGGGCCTATGTCAGACAGCTTCTTGCATGTTTCGACCAAGTTGTCTACTCAGGACACACGAAGGACGCAACCCTCATCACGCGTGTCCAGCGATCTGCTACGAAAATGGCGGTTGGTTTGGAATCCGTAGACTACAAAACGCATCCCCCGATGCTTGAACTCGTTCCTGTGGAGAAACCTGGCATCTGAAGGAAGATCTACTTAAGATCTGCCTGAACAATGTGCAACCAACAGATATTTCACCGTTGACCCAGCAGACATACGGCGCGGACATGGACGAATATTTTCGTGACCAGAGCGCGAGCTTTCATGAAGTTTTTTTTCGTTTCTGAATATCTGCCGCGTGGTATACGCTTTCTCCGACGGTTGTCAATGCTCTTTCTAGAACCCAGCTTGAAGCACTATAAGACGTTTTGTTATGTTAGTCCTTGTGCTGGCAATCGTACTGCCCAGCGTTGAGAACTCGAAGAGCAGTGGAACATCTTTTTTACACTTGTGGCGGTTAGGTGTTCAACAGTCACAGAACGACAGAAGGAAAAGCGATTCGGAAACTTGGACGAAAGCATCGATACTCTGTATCAGTCCGGTAACCCGTGAATATATTTTACCAATTTTCAAAAGGAGAATTCGAAAAGGATAGTTTTACACGGCCTACACTGGCGAATAATTTTTCACCATAGTCCATTTGTTATATGTTTGTATATAATTTTGATTATCTGAAGAAATCACATGGATATTAAAAATATGTGACTATCCTCATTTTAGTAATGATGAAATCCAGGATATCCGCGTAAGTGTTCTAATGGTATATGCGCTCTGCGCCAGTAATCGCCGGTTCAATGCACACTTCCTTGCGAAACGCCTTGTTTCGTGTCCCAGCAAAGTAGTGCCGATCTGCACGTTGAGCACAGTGCACTGCGTACCCAGGGCATAACCACATTCTGATCATATAATTCATTGATAGATACACGGTAGTGCACCTATGTCACTTACGCTCAGTTTTCACACCGATATGGCCGTACTGGAATTTGTAAATCTTCAGTCTTTATGAGCTTACACATATCACCAGTGCAATCTGCCCTGTTCAAAAATTAGGACAGTGAAGTCCAATGTTCGTAGCTGCATCCTTTGGCAGCACAGACTTTTCATGCTAACTACCCAAAAACAGACAAAACATGATATAATGACCCGTGCTTGCTGATGATCATCGTTACATTGTTTCCTACAAGGATACCTATGAGGCGACAGGTGTTCCAGTAGGGCTCCTGTTTACTGCCTTGGAAAAGCACCCGCGATATGTCGTACCGACACCACCAATAGGACCCTTCGGCAAGAAACATGAGGCCGGCACTCATGAATTCAACCGGCACCAGATCATCTGACTTCAGCTGACATTGATCTCTGAGCGACACTATATTCCGGAAGACAATTGGCTGGAATATTAATGACCTACGCTTGGATGAATGACCGAGACTTCAACTTCCGTTGCGGACTATTTTTGATCCAGTGCCTCGTGGCACGGGTCACAGAGAAAACGGGGAACTGGTCACTCATTGAAAATCTTGTTTGTTGTGCCGTATTATATTCCTGCTAGAACCTGTGGATAAATCCAATACACGCTTCTTTTTGTGGTGGGTGTAATATTAATAGTAATGCTGATAATGATATTTTTCCCAGCTGGTGGGTGGCATACCATGAGGTATAGTCACACAATTGCAATCAGAATGGAGCACGACGGGTGGGATATGTGGGGCTTGCGAGAAAAAGGACAATGTCGCAAGTAGTGGGCAGTATACGATGTGGACTTGACCACGCCTATACTGGCATGGGAATTGAGACAATGTTTTCGCGATTTTATCCTACTTTGTGAGGGGACGTATCCAGCTAAGACAAGATCATATCGTTAAGGTCTGAATACGGCGGCTAAAACCGGAACAACAGAGGTCGAAGAAGATATATCCTGTTTGGTGCATGATGAGAAAACTTCAAATTGAGGAAATTGATGAACCAGAACAACGAATCCAGTGCGGCTGCCGGTTTGCCACAATCTGGCCCTAACTAAAAGCCACCGATGGGGTCAATTCGGCCTTGGACAGTCGGGCTTTTGGCCAGAGTCACACAAAGCGTCCGTAACGATGGCGAGTTGGAGGAATCGGTAGGATGGATAACTAGTCAAGGTGTACACTGGAAATGTAGAGACTCACAAGTGGCGGTGTTGTAGTTGGAGCTAGAGCGAAAATTCCTCAGAGGAGGGGATTTTGTGCCACGCACAAAACGGAACGCAAACGGACCAGAAAATGTCTGATGTGGTGAGGGGCATAGAATGAATGTCAATGAGATGTTTCAACGGTTCAAACTGAACAGTTCCGTTATGCAGCTGTGACCAGGTGAAGAGTTTGTTCGCAGCTGTGGGTAAGAGCACAAATGAGCATGGGCATCGTAAGAACTAGGGAGTGAACAGTTGCCGGTGTGCTATCAAACTGGTATGGTAGTATCATTCCATTATTGTATTGACATATTTCAGTTTCTGGACAACCCCGTGACGGACGTCAAGTTTTACGTGTTTGGGCTGGAATGTGGAAAGTTTTGAGCACCGGAACCCGCTGATATAGAACAAAGCCATCGCAAGGTCACAGTTATTCCTTGGTCAAGATGTGGATACCCTCGGTTGCAAAGCAGAAATCGGGTGGAATGGATGGTGGAATGGGCGTCGGAAGCAGGTATACTGGGGGTCGATTCCACACGTTCCAACTCATCTAAGGTTAAACGCTGGCGCCGAAGCGATTTTGTTTTTAATTCACTTGTGAGAGAACGAGGGACCTGACAAAACCTGAGGTCACACCTCGAAAATTTACGCTCACACCCCTCACATTTATCAGACCCGTCAATTCTGCACGTCGATAAGTCTATACCATTTCGTTCAGTTATCTTAAAATAAATTGTTACACATGTTTTTCTGAAGAACACGAGTAATTTTTTAATCTGCTTACAAATTTGCGGGCAAACGACGGTGATTCATTGGTACACTGCGCAAATCATTTTTGGTTATTAGCTGTGTAACAAGTAAAGCTTGCGAATAATTTTAGTCACGCCGACTGTGACTTAGCTCATTACTAGTGGCAAAACTTTATATCTTTCGAAGTTGTTCCGGTAGCCGAACAATCCACAAGAGCCAAATAAAAATGGGCAGAATTTGATAATTAACTTCATTAAACTGGAGTGTGCAGGCAACATGAAAGGTATTTCGAAAATCCGTTTATACTATCTGCCCATTTTCTCCCATCGTCTCTGCTGATCAGTGATTGCGTTACGCTGCAACGTGATACAATNCCGGTCGATGTCTATGATATATAGGATGGCGGACCATCACGTCGTTTCTCAGGGATTCCGATAAACAGTATAACCTGTTCCTGTACGCCATCTTCTCCTTTGGTGAGAACATGACAATACAAATACAAAACAAATACAAAACCTTTAAGGTTTTCTCATCCTTATCGTGAAAGACAGATATTTCTGAGTATGGGCAGCACAAACTACTGATCAATTCTGTGCAAATCGACTTCTGTTGTATGGACTAAGGTAACATGGCAATATCCCAGACTTCGTGATTCTCTCGTGTGGCATGGAAGCTGACCATAGAGATGGCTTTTACAGTTGCGTGCAATCCAGAGATCCACGGCTCCCCGGGAAGACATACGGTCACCTTAACTTGGTATAATAACTTGGAGGACAAACAACAGAGTGAATTGCGCGAGCCTCCAAAGTATTAAGATTGGGGTGCCTACAGACAACCATGTGCAGCCTTATTACTTGGACAAAATTTTGTGATTAACACGGTGGTTAAATCGCATTTAGATAAAATGAAGCTGCAGTGCTTCTGCAATCAAAGAAGTCTCTTGCGGTGATTGCGGGTTGCTAGTTTTTTATGTGATGAATTGTAAAAGGAAACGTTTACGTATTGTGCGGTTTTTTGTCTGTTTGAGACTACCTGGTGTTTAGAAGCAATGCAAAATTATTGACGATATTCTGAATAAGTCGCTTTAACTCTGAACCTCTGTCGTGCAAGGTGACGCATACCAGATACTACCTCAGTAAACGCATTATGCGCAGACTTATCCAGCCTACACTCCCAAACGTCCTACGAATCTGGCGACCCAGTTGACTAAATTAATATTTGTTCGCCGTTCATCCTCTATTTTGTCCGCTCTCTCTGCCTAATTCTGGGAAGAGCTTGTTACTTCCAGTTCAAGTTAACACGTTGTTATAGGAAATTAGGTAGCTGCATGTATACCATTGCAATAGAAATTGATTAAACCGTCTATATATCGGTACCGATATTTTGTGCACATAGTACATAAAAAGATATATTTAAAGCGAAGTTTTTTTCACCTTGATGTTTAGAATCCTCCAAAATATCCAAATTCCGTGGCACCTGCACTGCCCCCCATCCTACAATTGAAATATTAGTCCAAATTAATAGAAGAGTAAATCTCAAGTTGTTGTAAAGAGGATGCAGGGTCATGATATTGGGACTTCCCTTCTGCTGATTATAATGGAGATGGATTACAATAATTTGTCGTATTGAAAGACATGGCAGGTTTTTCAGAGAGAACAATCCTTGCTGGGATCACCGACAGCGAATTTCTGAAGAAATTTATGTGGGGTGATCCTTACCGCCTCAGGTTCTCTTTGTGGATAGTTATCGGGAACTTTGTAGGGGGTAGTTGGGCCTGTTTAACATTTTCAGAATTACAGATACACCATCTGAACCGAATACTGCCTAGTTGCTGCGAAGCTTAAGTAGGTGCCAGACAATTGATTTCACTCACCAGTTTTGAAGGCTTCGAGTATGCGCTTTTCCAAAAAAATGACCTAAGGTGCTGCCACTATTTGCTTGTGTCCGTTTCATAAGTGACCAGCAAACGACCGACAGGCTATAAAAAATCCTTGGGAAGACATATCCGGTATGTTTCTTACCAGTGTTCACGACGTTACGCATGTGTGAACGGGTAAGAACACGCCGTTGTTTCTTGCGAGTAAAAGTAAAGTAAGAATCGAGCAGTCTTACACGAGAACTTATGCAACCTGAAGATGAGATTGAGAGGTAGTCTCGCCGTGAATAGGAACATTCACACTGAAAGCCCGAATCGACTTGAATTTACAGTCTTTAAGCTGCCGGCTCTAATTCCTTGACCATGAGCCGTTGACCGTGAAGTCAACATTCCATCAGAGAAGGTGAAAGGGCAATTGAAATTCAACCACACTGTGGACTCGAGGGACTTCCCTGAGTGAGGAATTCAGGTTTGAGTTTGGCAACATGATTCATCCAGCCTAACACGATCACATGCAATCTGCTGTTATTTTATCGCAATTATGTATGACATATTACTGGATAATTTGTCATTATTCCATAATATTTACATGGATGTTTCTATGAGTCTAAAATTCTGGCAAGACGATAAGACTCCACAGGATTATTTCTGTCCAAACAATCTGGCGCGCCAACAAATGTTCACAAAAGTTTCTTGCGAAAATTCTCAGAACACCTTATTAAATAATTTCGGATCATGCATGCTGTTGAACCCAACAATGAGCCACCATGGGCCGTAGGACCAAAGGCAAACCTCCACATTCATCGCCAACTCTCCTAACCACCACCAGATATTTACATCCTGTTGTGAAGTTGCCACGTTTGCCTGAGGCGAGTTAACTCAGTAGTGAGAGCGCGAATCCACCGAATCCAAAGTTGTTGTTTGGTCGTGGCCCCTGCTTTTTAATTATTTTGTCTGGGTTTGTGAAACAGAATTCTACCAGCCCTAACGCCTCCTTCGGTGGCTTGGCAGCTGGGCACTAAAAGAGTGTCACAGTTGAGCCTGATATCATACCGCAAGAAAGAACACTATTGGGCTAACTGAAGCAGTTGAGAAGAGGAATAATACATTGACGCCCGTATACCTAGTGTACAGCGAACTTCAAAGACAGTCCTTCCGTCATAAACTGTTGGAATTACAACGCGTTTTAGGACATGGGAGGATTCCAACAACCATAGAAGGCGCAGTTATGATGTACCTCACAGGAAGTCGCCAGTTCGAAACCGCCTATAAGTGTTTGCAAGAGGCCAACCGGAATCAATGCCCAAAATGGATAACATGGCTGTAAATTGCTTCCCAGATTTAATTAACCCGACTCGATTGGCAAGCTCTAAATTCAGTTAGAAAGTCCTTTGTGCGACGAGATCGCGCAATGTAATTTTTACCCGATTACTGAAATAGTTGTTTTACATTCCCGAATATTAGCAGCTGAATTAAATTTGGGCCCATCAAGGTTCCGGTGCTCGTGAAGCGATTTCGACTGGGATATCATCTTCTCTTGCCCTCTTTGCGAACTTCCATTAACTTATAATGATCATCAGTTGCGAAATAGGAAAGTATTCTGAGGGGTTTTATTGGGCCCATCACATGTACTACTCTCCCACGAGACACCGCGCATGTCGACTACAGTCCCTACTGAATTCGGTTGTAACCAAAAAGACACTTCGTTGATCAAGTAATGATCAAAGTTCCACTAATACTCTGTAACCACTGTGTGCTGACCCATGATTTCATCTCTTCTGCCAGAGGTCCGGATTCGAATCTTCTACCGTGGGAACCCCTTAGAAATGAGTAGCTTCCTTGAACAGATAAAATTTTAGTTTAAGCTTCAGTGGAGGTGCTATACAGTGTGGTTGGGGCAAAAGTTCATGCGACTGATGCGGTTGCTGTTTCAAAATAACAATCGTGCATTGCAGTTGACGCTAAGTGACCAAAAAGTAATCGGCACCTTGTGAAAAATGTCCCAACGATTTTCAGAAAACATCACTACATGTGACATAAAAATGTATAGCTTTTTGTTAAATGCGGAGGTGGCATTCAAAAACGAATCAGGATGCTAGAAACCCCCGGGTAAAATAGACATTTAAATACATAGAAGGCCATCTACTCCACGGAAAATGGAAACGGGTAACCAACAACTAACACATTAGTGGTATCCGAAGTCTACAGATAACCCAATACCGCCCTGTATTATGTCCCAGCAAACTTGTTGCCTTCGGTCTTGTCAACACGTTATTAGGAATGAACTCCAATCGAATTGTCCTTGACGGATGATGACTACGATCAAATTATGGTCATGGCAAACAAGGCTTTACCTAAATGTCTTCGTCGTGGGCTTCATTGGAGCCCTCCGATGCCCCTATTTGGGACCACTCCCTTCTTAATCCAAGTCAACAAACCTCTGGAAGTATTTTTAAAAAGCGTGCCGAGTTTTTCGTACAACCTGAAAACCTGGGATTCATATTCTGGTGCCACATTTGATTGAAAGTAGACGCTGGATACCAATGATCACCGGACATAAAACCTCTCACAGATAATGGAAATTGCATTCAAAAGAGTCTTATCGGAAACTTTCTTCCGTGGACGGTAAGAACAGACCACAAGACACCACAGGAGTAGATGCCACAAACAATTTAGTTATCTGCTACCCGTCGAGAATGTCATACTCGCTTTAATACAAAAATCTCATCAAATATCATTCAACGTCGTACGAATGTGTGCACATAGTACATAAAAAGATATATTTAAAGCGAAGTTTTTTTCACCTTGATGTTTAGAATCCTCCAAAATATCCAAATTCCGTGGCACCTGCACTGCCCCCCATCCTACAATTGAAATATTAGTCCAAATTAATAGAAGAGTAAATCTCAAGTTGTTGTAAAGAGGATGCAGGGTCATGATATTGGGACTTCCCTTCTGCTGATTATAATGGAGATGGATTACAATAATTTGTCGTATTGAAAGACATGGCAGGTTTTTCAGAGAGAACAATCCTTGCTGGGATCACCGACAGCGAATTTCTGAAGAAATTTATGTGGGGTGATCCTTACCGCCTCAGGTTCTCTTTGTGGATAGTTATCGGGAACTTTGTAGGGGGTAGTTGGGCCTGTTTAACATTTTCAGAATTACAGATACACCATCTGAACCGAATACTGCCTAGTTGCTGCGAAGCTTAAGTAGGTGCCAGACAATTGATTTCACTCACCAGTTTTGAAGGCTTCGAGTATGCGCTTTTCCAAAAAAATGACCTAAGGTGCTGCCACTATTTGCTTGTGTCCGTTTCATAAGTGACCAGCAAACGACCGACAGGCTATAAAAAATCCTTGGGAAGACATATCCGGTATGTTTCTTACCAGTGTTCACGACGTTACGCATGTGTGAACGGGTAAGAACACGCCGTTGTTTCTTGCGAGTAAAAGTAAAGTAAGAATCGAGCAGTCTTACACGAGAACTTATGCAACCTGAAGATGAGATTGAGAGGTAGTCTCGCCGTGAATAGGAACATTCACACTGAAAGCCCGAATCGACTTGAATTTACAGTCTTTAAGCTGCCGGCTCTAATTCCTTGACCATGAGCCGTTGACCGTGAAGTCAACATTCCATCAGAGAAGGTGAAAGGGCAATTGAAATTCAACCACACTGTGGACTCGAGGGACTTCCCTGAGTGAGGAATTCAGGTTTGAGTTTGGCAACATGATTCATCCAGCCTAACACGATCACATGCAATCTGCTGTTATTTTATCGCAATTATGTATGACATATTACTGGATAATTTGTCATTATTCCATAATATTTACATGGATGTTTCTATGAGTCTAAAATTCTGGCAAGACGATAAGACTCCACAGGATTATTTCTGTCCAAACAATCTGGCGCGCCAACAAATGTTCACAAAAGTTTCTTGCGAAAATTCTCAGAACACCTTATTAAATAATTTCGGATCATGCATGCTGTTGAACCCAACAATGAGCCACCATGGGCCGTAGGACCAAAGGCAAACCTCCACATTCATCGCCAACTCTCCTAACCACCACCAGATATTTACATCCTGTTGTGAAGTTGCCACGTTTGCCTGAGGCGAGTTAACTCAGTAGTGAGAGCGCGAATCCACCGAATCCAAAGTTGTTGTTTGGTCGTGGCCCCTGCTTTTTGATTTTTTTGTCTGGGTTTGTGAAACAGAATTCTACCAGCCCTAACGCCTCCTTCGGTGGCTTGGCAGCTGGGCACTAAAAGAGTGTCACAGTTGAGCCTGATATCATACCGCAAGAAAGAACACTATCGGGCTAACTGAAGAAGTTGAGAAGACGAAGAACACATTAACGCCCGTATACCTAGTGTACAGCGAACTTCAAAGACAGTCCTAGATGCCTTTTGGTTCCGTCATAAACTGTTGGAATTACAACGCGTTTTAGGACATGGGAGGATTCCAACAACCATAGAAGGCGCAGTTATGATGTACCTCACAGGAAGTCGCCAGTTCGAAACCGCCTATAAGTGTTTGCAAGAGGCCAACCGGAATCAATGCCCAAAATGGATAACATGGCTGTAAATTGCTTCCCAGATTTAATTAACCCGACTCGATTGGCAAGCTCTAAATTCAGTTAGAAAGTCCTTTGTGCGACGAGATCACGCAATGTAATTTTTACCCGATTACTGAAATAGTTGTTTTACATTCCCGAATATTAGCAGCTGAATTAAATTTGGGCCCATCAAGGTTCCGGTGCTCGTGAAGCGATTTCGACTGGGATATCATCTTCTCTTGCCCTCTTTGCGAACTTCCATTAACTTATAATGATCATCAGTTGCGAAATAGGAAAGTATTCTGAGGGGTTTTATTGGGCCCATCACATGTACTACTCTCCCACGAGACACCGCGCATGTCGACTACAGTCCCTACTGAATTCGGTTGTAACCAAAAAGACACTTCGTTGATCAAGTAATGATCAAAGTTCCACTAATACTCTGTAACCACTGTGTGCTGACCCATGATTTCATCTCTTCTGCCAGAGGTCCGGATTCGAATCTTCTACCGTGGGAACCCCTTAGAAATGAGTAGCTTCCTTGAACAGATAAAATTTTAGTTTAAGCTTCAGTGGAGGTGCTATACAGTGTGGTTGAGGTAAAAGTTCATGCGATTGATGCGGTTCCCGTCCCGAAATAACANACCATCGTGCATTGCATTTGACGCTAAGTGACCAAAAAGTAATCGGCACCTTGTGAAAAATGTCCCAACGATTTTCACTACATGTGACATAAAAATGTATAGCTTTTTGTTAAATGCGGAGGTGGCATTCAAAAACGAATCAGGATGCTGGAAACCCCCGGGTAAAATAGACATTTAAATACATAGAAGGCCATCTACTCCACGGAAAATGGAAACGGGTAACCAACAACTAACACATTAGTGGTATCCGAAGTCTACAGATAACCCAATACCGCCCTGTATTATGTCCCAGCAAACTTGTTGCCTTCGGTCTTGTCAACACGTTATTAGGAATGAACTCCAATCGAATTGTCCTTGACGGATGATGACTACGATCAAATTATGGTCATGGCAAACAAGGCTTTACCTAAATGTCTTCGTCGTGGGCTTCATTGGAGCCCTCCGATGCCCCTATTTGGGACCACTCCCTTCTTAATCCAAGTCAACAAACCTCTGGAAGTATTTTTAAAAAGCGTGCCGAGTTTTTCGTACAACCTGAAAACCTGGGATTCATATTCTGGTGCCACATTTGATTGAAAGTAGACGCTGGATACCAATGATCACCGGACATAAAACCTCTCACAGATAATGGAAATTGCATTCAAAAGAGTCTTATCGGAAACTTTCTTCCGTGGACGGTAAGAACAGACCACAAGACACCACAGGAGTAGATGCCACAAACAATTTAGTTATCTGCTACCCGTCGAGAATGTCATACTCGCTTTAATATAAAGTTATCATCAAACATCACTCAACGTTGTACGAATGTTTCAACAAATCTTGCCTGTATTACGCATAAAGACTTTCAGGTAATCCATGAGCCTAATTGTAACCGCTGCTTGCACATATCAGCCTATTTATTTATTAAGCTTCAACTAGGCACAACAGACACACAGCTCATCCAACGAGCTGCGGAGAAAACGGGAGGAACTAATGCTTAGTTTTGCCCTGTTTGAACAATTTTGGCCTAAATTAATTTTACCGTTGAACTGATTGACACGCCGCGGAGACATGGCAGGAAGCTTTTATGTCCAGACTGCTAAATTTCTCCCCAATTAAAAATATTTTTAGATTTTTTGATTGGGTTGTCTGTCTGGCTATCCCACTGGCCTGCGCTGGGATCATAGAAAACAGTGCTACAAACTTTGTTCACTTGTGTATTGGTGGGAAAAAGAACGCCGACGGGCAGCAAGAAATTACCTAAATCGGAAAGCTTGGGTGAATTTCTTGAACCCGTGTATCAATCCGTAAAATCGTGAATCCATGAATCGTAGGATCCGTCAATTCAGCTTTCATTGCTACTTGATCAAAAGAAAAAAAGCGTGAAGTTTATAGCTGGCCATCAGTGCGTACACTTAAACGATACAATTGCTAGAAATCTCAGAATTCCTTGATTTGGCATTTGCGTTAAGTGGCATAGCAACCACAGTTAACTTTGCAGAACCAAAGTACACGCTGCATAAAACCATACATTTTGTCCACATTACAAATCCTCTGAAGCCGTAAGTACTCAGCGTCACCTTCGATGTATCACTACAGTGTAATTTGAAGAGGCTTTTTCGCTTCGACGCACAGTCAACCGGTCTCAAGCGTAGCGGGATGAAAAGCTCCCCAAAAACCCTCAACGATTCCCACGGAATTACAAAGACCGTTTATAAGTGTACATTCGTAAGCCTGATCAGGATTAAATGCTTAAGTCGTGTGATTTTCAGATTTGTTTCTCCAAGCACTTCCGCTTTCACAGTTTCCTGGCAAACTCATAACGTTTTGAAAGCAGCCAATAATCCCCCTCACAATTAAGCTCCTGTAAAACTGATATTTTAAAACATTCCTCGTTAATGCTCGGAAGATTCTGGTCCTTTCATTTCCGTTTGTCACCTTGGAAACGCAAAGTCTACTTGCACTTGCCAGTTGTGGTTGAGATTATCTTGATTTTAACTGTAATAATTTCCGCTGAAACTTCGTGCGCCGTGGCGATTTTCGTTAGCACTTTCTTTCTTAACTGGCCGAAAATTCAAACCGGACAAATCACCTAAAGTCTCGTCGGTTAGTGCCACCGAATGTAAAGTGCTCCGATTTTTTTCCAGTTTCCTTGGTCGTAGTGTTGGTGTACACACTAGACTCTGCCGCAAACAACAGCGCGCGTAAATGAATGTAATCTTGGTCGACATGAACGACGGTTTAGAGAAGTGTGGGGGGTGGGATTAACTAACAAGTTGCCACCATTTTTGCAGCACTTTATGAGAATCATTCGAAGATAGAAATTTACGGTACCCGATCCGGCACAGGAGGACTATAGGAATCCGCAACGAGATAAGTTGGCTCAAACGACTAACTTGTAGGTAGACTATTTTGTGTTATATCGTTGAAAGAGCAAATCAACAGAATTGTTCTAACCCAGAATTGGCATCCGCTGTTTTAGTAGGTCCCTCAAACCGCCATCCTTTTGCAAGAGTCTGCGTTGGTGTCAAACGAAGGCCATTCAGTATTGTCGATGGGATGTGGGACAATATAAGACATTTGAGCACCGTATGGTCATCTAGCCCCCTATGCAATAATTTTCCCGCTGTGAAATCAAAACGGGCAAACTTCCTTGGCTATTTTGATCTTGCGAGAGCCATGAGCTGTTGACAATCATGAAGATTGGGCTACGTATATGGTCTAAGTATACTCCAACAAACTTGACTGAAAAAGCCTTCCTATTACTAACCCGGATGAAATTGGTTTTTCACAATCCTTGAACCGTCTTGAGGAGCAACAGTGTAGTAAACTTGTACAAATACTTGAGGTCAAACGGACTACGGGACAGCATTTAATATTCACCCAGCTTTCGGATTTGTGGTAGTATGGCCATCAGGTATGGAATAATTCAAGGAAAGTAGGAGTGAACTAACCAGAGCTTTCTCCGATATTAAGGTTACCATTAGTATGAATTGTTTTACTGACATCCTGTGAAGACCCATTCGAAACATTAATCACAGTTAAGATGCTGGCCTAATTTGCACAACCTGGTCACAGACATCCCTGGGGATGCGGGCACAATATAGCGGTTCAAATTAGTGCGGATCCAGTAGTTTGATAAGCATCAGAGTATGTCATGTGTATCTATTATAGGCAGGATTATCGATCACAATTCGTTTTTTTGTTTCCACACTATGGAGACACAAAATCCATAAATTGTCCCTGCAAATTCCTATCAGAAAGCATGCGTAACGTTGAAAAGAAGTACAAAACCTATAGTGTGCTGACATCGAATATGTGGTTGGGTGGTCCTTTTTCCCCACATCTATTCCAGGATTATGGTTCGTGCCCTTCAGTTGAAGGTAGCCGGTGCAATGTTGCTGAAATATTTTTTTAAAGTATTGTTTTGTCTAGGAAACAAGTGAGCACCGATTTTTGGAGGTCGGATAGCGTTGAGTGACGGTGTCCAGAAGAATGATCAAGGGGATTGTGATCATCCCCAAAAGATGTTCCAGTTAGTGCACCGGAGGGCTGTCCAGGTACGCATGTTCTCACATATGGACGGTCACACATGGTCAACACTTGCGTCTGCCTTGTTGTTTCAAACCACAAACTATTTGCCATCTTGTCCGTGGTTGTGGGATAAAAAGAAAGTTAGGACAAATGAGCTCCACGGATGCTTAAATTAAGGCAATCCCGCAGAACAAATATTTGTGCTGGATCAACTACAGTGAGATCGAACGTGGCTGGTGGAGGAGCCTTCAGGACAAATTGCGTTTGTTTTCGGATATCTAGACGGCAGTGATTATTTTATTATATATTTTTTTATATTTTATTTCATATCTGTCTTATGTTATGTTACGTCACGTTATGATTTCACGACTGCATCATGTTATATACCTAGCCAGTAGCTACACTATACCTCATGCTTTGATAGAGATTTAGGCTGCAATGGAATAGCGCCAACGCTTGCTTTTGTTAGTATCCACTAAATCAATTTGCTTGTTAAATCATAGAGTGCCCAACGTGAGGTTTGACGCGGATTAATCACCACGGTGCTAATTAAAACCGGCAGAATTTGCTCATCGAAAAACCTTCATCCGTTCAGGCAAAGCCGGTAATATTTTGCATTCGTCATTATCATGCAAGTGAACATCGGTTTCTTTGCAATAAAGTACCAAAATAACTCAAGGAGAACTGACAGTTTCCCTGCCTTTTTGCTAGGCCATTTTTTTCTCGTGACCAGATGAATCCCAGCGGATGACGTTTCTTCCGCACGAATATGGCATATAGCACCAAGGAGGACTTCCGTCTGCTTTGGAATTCGTGGAAGTTTCCAAAAACATGTGCAACACCTCCAGTGTTGGAGTTTCATAAAAATATAATTCCAATGTGTTAACTACCCTCTTTCTGTGAGAAGTCACATGAATTATTCCTCAACTGTGCATTTTAGTTTCATAATAGTTGACCCTGATTCACATATCCAGGGTTGATCGCCAAGTATCCACTATTAGTCTTTAAGTAGACTTGTGAATATCGAAGTGGATTTTTGCACTTTATTACTCAACAGAAATATTGGGCGCATATTTTTGTATAGGGATGCAAATGCCTTTGAGAAAGTTAAGTTTCTTAAAGAACCAATCCAAAGCAATCAACTCAACCTTAAATATTTTAATGCATACGGTATCAGCAAATGCATTGGCGGGTTGCGCGTCGAGGTACTCAGGGCAAGAAGGACGTTCATTTTGCAACTACTGCATTAAGAAAAGTGTAGTAAAATGGATTTCTGCTGACAAACGGCATATTTGTGCTTTCTAACTTCGGGGAAGAGATCAAGATGGAAAGAACATTCAGAATTTGCTACATTGGCATAGGTTCTCCCTGTCTGACATTACTTTGGCCACGCTGAGTCGTTAGGTTTACAAAACCACTAGACTAGCCGAAATTTTGGCAAGCCGTTTTCCTGAATACTTAACTGCCAAAGCAACGCACGATCTTGAAAAATTTAGCTGCAGATCACCACGATCGGACCTAGGGTGATAACGTGTTCTCATCCAAACAAGCGTCCACAGACATTTTATCCAACATATACTGTCATTCAGCCCGTATGTCCTGGCTAATATCACTTCTTACGCTCATTATTCACACTGCAGGCTGTCAAAGAATCGCGGATAAAACGTAGTAGAAATGGCTTCTCTCATTTAGAGATTCGAGGCCAAGACTGTTCCGGTCATTAAACAATGATAGTCCATAACATGATGTGGGTGGCAATAAGTTTTACCAGTTTCGTCTTCATTATTGATGCCATTTGTAGCCGTCGAATAAAGGCAACACAAAAGTCGTTTTTGTTGCTGTCTTGGTTTTTGGTTTTACCTACGCATACGCAAAACACATTGCTTTGGGGGCAGTATGCAGGCAATCCATTTGTCTGAACCTGTTAAGCGGCCCACGAAACTCAGGCATTCATGAGACATATGAACTACTGACTCAGTGGCCACCACAGTTGTTTCTGAACTCAGATGTATTCCATCCTTAAGAAATTAACTCAAGTGTGTGAGAAGTCGCTTATCAAAAATCAGCGCGGTTCCCGCCTTCCAGATGCCATCAGCCCTTAATGTCATCCACAGAAGCAGCCTCTTCGGATTCTGTAGTTCTATTTCGGATGTCTTCCGACATCCCTGGTTTCACTTATTCGTATCCGTGGCCACGATAATCCTTGTCAACACATGGCTTTATCCCTCACAAAGTGATCGTAAATGCCGGCGGAATTAGTGTAGACGACAGCCCACATTTTAATTCAGGCTTTGAGCGACTTACAAAGTACTGTCCCATCACTTATTTCCGGTAACTCGAAATTGGAGTGTAGGCAGTCGTTTTATACCTTCTTAGCGACAATTTCTATCTTCAGACCTCCCCCTGTTGTGAGGTACTTGATCGCTGGTGTCATCACATTCCAAATTAGATCAGAGGGACAGCGCAGGTTGTCGTCCACGTCACCCATTGAACGCTGGCAGGGCGTCATTTAAACTGAGTTCGCTTGTTACCCAACAGGCCTTTCTGATGAATCACCTTCATCTACTAGATGGAAAGCGCCGAACAGAACTTCTCCCGTTTCATTACAGATTCTGTGCTCTATCAGCATATCAGCGATATGCCCCAAGAAATTTATTCGAACGAATGTTTGAATTGTCAATAGAAAACAGCGTTGAATCCGCAAGACTTGCGGTTTGGAATTTATTTGGTGTCTTAATTGACTAAATTCATTTTTGTATTTTATCCAGTATTTTGATCCTGCGAACGGAGGACCACAATGACAAAGCAGGGTGGTAGACATCCTGAAATATCAGATTGCGATTTTGGTTCCACCGAGAGGACACGGTTTCAAATTATTCTCCAAGCATATTTCCTACTTCAACCCGAAATTGGATGGAAACAAAATGGTGAGCACCATTCTCTGACTTTTCTGTCTTGGAAACGAGGTCGGTTGAATCACTTATATTAAAGTGAATCCAAGCAATTGTTGGATGCTTTTCTATCGGTTGTCAATCCATAAGACGATGAACCTGTTGGTGTTCCGTAAAGTCACACTTCCTCAGATTCAGCTGACGATGCAGTGTCTACTCGATAGGGGAGTGAGTGCTTCTTCTGAAACGCTTTTCCGTTTGAATGCATATAACGACCTCTTCTTGGAACCAATTGGTGCATTACTTGTGGTGTATCTGATTCCAGCTGGTGGTTCTAACAAATTCCCAGTAATCATCAGTGTCGCGTTTTCTGTGAGCATCCTTGTTTCCACAGATTACTGCATGACATTCGCCGTACGACATAAAACGAATTCGACTACTTATTGAGAATAGTTCGCTTTAGTTACATCTGAAGACAGCATAGACCGTCTGATTAAACTCATTGGGATAATTCTGGAACTTTGGTGCACAATAAGTCTTATTTATTTTGCCGATGAATTATTTGCCATTGCATATTTATTTTAGGAAATTTTCAGGCAATATAAAATTGCTTTGGTGCGCGGTTCGCCACCACGATTATGTCCATTTTTAATGCGAAAATGCTTGGAGAGCTGGGGGTAGTCAGCAATAGATAGTAGGTTTTCAGAAACTACACCACGAAAGGTGCACCGTACCATCTTCTGACCTTTATTTTCAAATAATCAAAGTTCTTTCGAAAAGGCGTTGTCCTGACATCCGAAAATTCGGGAAATCTTGCTACTCAACTGGAGGTTCGCAATAATCTCTTAGTTGTAGATGATAGGTGGTCCAGGTAATACTTCAGGCAATCTGGAGCGTTGGCGTTTAAAACAAAACGTTTTACCATTATATGTAACTAATCTATGTGGAAAAGTCGAGAAGCACTGTACTGGTGTTTCATCCCTTTTGAGAATCATCAGCGGTGCCCGTCTCACGAAGCTCCGGATTGTCTCGAACCCGTGACCTCCTGGGTAATAGTTTAAGGACATAACCGAAGAGCCAGTCAGCACGTGTGACCGCGTGATGTGGATCCCGTGATTGATGGGTAGCGCTATACTCTGTCGATGTGCGAGCTAGTTAGTCTGCTGACCAGCCACTCGTGGCCAACGGATGTGTTCAAACTATCAGCCAGGATGTAGCCGGGTCAAGACTCTCCGGATTTTCGTGCGCCGGGCACTGCTGATAATTCGCAATAAAACTAAAGCAGGTGTACATTGCTTCTCGGCATTTCGGCATATACTGACGAAAATTTCCCAATCTCCTCACACTACCAACAAAGTATGCAACCAGATTCAGTTTGTCAGGTGGAACGTCAGGATGACTTCCCAAAATAAACCACGATGCCACAGGAAAGCATGGTTTATTTAATTTGCGCAACAAGAAATGCAAACCAGCAAGCGAAATTCACGCTCATTGCCACCACAAGCCAGCATTTTCAATCACCCCGAGTTGCTTCACGTAGACTTGCTTTTCGGGCATTCTTCATATCAAAAGCTGTAAACAACTTGTACATCACTTTGAGTCCGAATGTCCATCCGGTCGGAGATTCTGAGTCCCGGATCCCCGATTTGCAAACATAAAGTCCTCTCTCCATTTTCTGAAAACATACAAGCAGTACGTACTGAGATTTAATGAGGTAGAGCTCGACGGCAGCGGGGCAAATACGTTATGAAGCATGACAAAACACTTAGAAGGTGGAGGATTGTCTGCCGAGTGGTCGCTCGGTTAACACCTTATGATAGACAAGAAAATCTTGATTTGTGCTAGCGCAGCGAGCCCTCTCCACGAGCTGTTTATGCTATATATTATATACTATACTGTACTGTATACTATCGTTTACTCCAACTATGGAATCTTTGGCGATGGTCAGAACTCATTTTTAGTTTCCAGGAAAAATGGTGCCATCAAGGATCTCCATCTACTATTTTAAGCTTAGGTCTACATAGGTCAAACCGGAATAGTTTGTTTGTGCAAAAAATTGACAACATATTCTGCGTATGCTAACAATTTCGGGTTCTCCCAACCAGATTGTGAACGGGTCCCTTGCAATCAATGAAGTGCGAGAGAAAGGACGAGAATACAACATAGATCGCAAACAAACCATTTAAGTGTCCGTGTATGTTTCATTTGGATCTCCCTACCTCCCAATGTTGTACATTCGCCGAGTTTAACCATTTTCAAGAACAATTTAGATGCATATCTTATGTCCAAACCGAATCTGGAACTATTTAACTCCATGTGATACTCAGTAAACATTACGCATATTTTTGCGTCCCTTTGTGTATATACGTTCACCCTATGGTCGTTGTAACGTTAATTGCTTTTTAGACCATTAAACCTTGAATTAACCTTGAATTAGAATCCTGCGACAGACGGCAAATCCTGGTGCCTACATTCCTTACGTGGTCTGCCCACATTATCTTTGTGAAGCACTGACGCCTCTAATGTGGGGCGAATTGCTAAATAAAATCGGTTTCATCAAAAATTACAACGCTCTTAAATCAAGACAGCCTTATTCTGCCTAGTTGGTTGGCGAATTAATTTTGTTGCGGCAGACCTCAGCTGGATCTGACAGAAAACCAGGTTTCGGTCGGCTTTCCGAATTCGGAAACGCTGACGAACAAACCAGACGCATGGGATTGACACTACAGGTGACGGATTCACGGATTGATACACAGGATCGAGGCTTTTGCCCAAGTTTCCCGGGTCGGTTTTGTTCCTGTCGGTCAGTGGCTGTCGTTCGCCTGAAAGGCACCAGTGAGAAAAGGGTGTAGCACTGCTCTTTGTGTTCTCAGCACAGGGCAGTATGCTCGCCAGCGCGAGAATTCGCATAAATAAATGCCTAATAGTGCTTTAAACTGGGTTCTTGAAGCAGCGTGGACAACCGTTGGAGGAAGGTCACTCCACGCAACTACTACCCGAAATGAGAAAAAATTTTGCCTAATGAACGTGTGCGCTCTGGGTTTGAAAATCTTACTGTGTCCCCGCCGGGGGTTTGCTGGGTCAACGGTAAAAACCTGTTTGCCAAGCTTTGTTCAAACAGGGCGTAAGTAAGAATTAGGTCCCCTCGGAGGCGACGGTACTCCAGGGGAAAGAGATCAAGCATCGCGAGACGCGTTTCGTAGTCCACGGACTTGAGGCCGGCAACCATTCTCGTGGCGGCCCGTTGGACACGCTCAATAAGGGTGACGTCTTTCGTACGTCCTGAGTAGGCAACTTGGTTGGCGTACTCCAGGAGCGGTCTGACGTAGGCCCCATAGAGTATTTGGAAGTCCATGCGAGCAATAAGGGAGAAGGTGCGTCGGAACATACGTAAAATGGCGAATGCCTTTTCGGGCGATTTCTCATGGTGTAGTGAGAAGGACAAGTTTGAGGAGACCTTGTCCATGTCGGTGACAAAAGAAATAACGCGGAGAAGGGAACAGCTAATCGCTTTAAGTTGCCAGACGCTGTTTATGGAGTATGTTAGCAAAAGTGGATTTAGTTATGCAAACAACCACAGACGAATGCTGTCACCTTGATTGATGGGTAACCGTCTACAATCCTACTGCCGAGCAACGCGGACAGACCAACCCCTGATCTACATGTACACTGCGACTTTGTCAGTAACTGAAAACTTCTCGCTAAGCAGTGTGAGTTATAAGAACAAAGTTACTTAGTGGCATAGCGGCATCAGACATGGCAGCCAATCTAACGTGGAATGTTCAGCCAAACATCTAATGGGTGACGGGTGCTCGGCGAAGTGGAACACTCGTTTCGTTTGTTTGCATGTCTAAGGTTCATTTTGTTAGGTGTCTCTTTTGCCTGAATCAGAATCACGAGTGCAGTTCGCATATATTCATGGGGATTAAGGACAAATGTTACTGAATTTCGTCAACATGAATGCATGACGCAAAACAATTTGTGGGCGGATCGTACGGCTGAGTTCACAATGAGTAAGATATGTGCTCGGTATTCTGGGTTAGTTGATTCATTGAAAAGTCTTTTATCGAACAACAGGACAGTGGTAATGGACCTTTGTAATTCTGGTAAACAATTATAAACAAATAGTGCCAAAACACTTATTTGCTATGATTGCTATCTTCCCAAAAATGTACATTTCCACTACACCTTACTAAACGTAATTCATTTGGGCGGGCAGAGTATTTTCAGTGTAGATGGTGGGAGCCCTTCAGGCTGAGGAATTATCTACCACGGTGAAGCATGTGATTTTCTCCAAATTATTGCAGCTGGAGGTTACAGCCAAATCATCTATTTTTTCTGAAATTTGATAAAATGATTCAACATACGCACATATAGACTGGATGAACATCCACCGATAAAACAGCCGATGAACGTGAGTAGTGATGGACTGAACCCTAACACACGTGTATATTTATTAAGTGCACCGTTGTCGCGAAAAGTTCGAAAACTGTGATCCAACCCGGTTTTTTACTCTGTTTTGAGTAACTCCGGTGCAGTTGCCAATTTTGTTTGTTGACATAAGACGTAAGCTCGTTTTGGTGTGCAGTGTTCTACAAAGGCACTTGCGCAGAATAGTACAGCCTGAAGGAACTGAAAAATATCATGTGTTCCTGCATGTAGTTTACTCATTATGATCGTGATCATCAATGATTCATGAAGTTTAGATGGAGCGGTTTGCCTGCGTCATCATGGCTTCTTCATGAAGCATTTGTTTGAGAACAAGACAAATTTAAATTTTTTATGTTGTTTTAGACAGTTTTCAAAGACACGGCAATATTAAGCAAAGCAGAATTCTAGCGACGCTGTAGAAATCTGCTGTCTTTATTTTTGTTTTATTGTCGCCAGACATCTTATTAGTAATGGCGGCTGCTTTT
This sequence comes from Opisthorchis viverrini, assembly GCF_000715545.1. Lineage (NCBI taxonomy): Eukaryota > Metazoa > Platyhelminthes > Trematoda > Opisthorchiida > Opisthorchiidae > Opisthorchis > Opisthorchis viverrini. The sequence goes on along the minus strand of NW_008752266.1, from coordinate 111,801 downwards.
ACGCGTTTTTACTCAACTAATGCTAACGTTTCCGTATATTTTCCCTGACTCATGCTTCCTTATTGCATCTATATCTAATTGAAAATCAGTCCGTCAACTGTTAGCATGGGCTGAAATTTCAGCAACGAATTTTTGCTGCGCATTTGTGGATCAAATTTGCCGACGACGAAACATACGAAAAACATATTGCTAGAGGGACTCTTTTGTGAATGCTTTTGGAGCACAGTTTTGGTTGTCGGCTTGCACTGTGCATATGTATTAATCAAAATGACTCTCCCACACACTACTTGTAGCTCAAGATGCCTTTTTCCACCATCAACAAGCAAAATGTGCTCTTTGGTAAAAAGGCGCATTAACGGTTATACGATGGCATTCACGAAATCTCGACATGAAATCGCGCCCACATATCGATTACGCATATATTGGGTTACCAAACCTCACCCGAAGGAAAATCGTCTTCAAAAGCTTCAGGTTAAGCATACACATCACATCTTCTGTGAGGGCGTTTATAATGCTGACGGCTTTCAGATTAATATACTTCATCCTTAACAACGGAAATATTCCAGCGTCCTCAGATCCAGAACTCGGACACACTGTGACGAATAAACGCATACATACAGAACGTCTTCTATTTTACCACTTCGTAAGTGGCCACCAATGCCTGAGGAAAACTGGGAGGATTGAAGAGTTACGCGTGCGGATGTTCTTGGGTCTTGTAGAGAATGTCTTTTGAAGGTACTGACATATTTTCAGGTCTAGATCCGTTCACATTTGGATATAATCGGTAGTGGAACAGGGAATTGTGTGCTTGGAAGCTGACGGTATGCGATACTGTTGCAATCGTGCGCATAGCTGTGCGGGCTAATAAAAATGCAGTCATATGAGGGCAACTTGAACAGAGAGTGAATTGGCTGTGGTATCGTATTCGAGAAGTGGGGTAAGTGGTCTGAGCATGGCTTCCGCATGACTAGTTTCAATAATCTTCTGATTATTTTTGCTTTTGGTGAAATGCCACTATCGGTTGTATCATAACTTAATCCGGTGATATCGCACCTGAGGATTGACCACAACGTATTTAAGATATAACTGGAAATCTGAAGGCCCGTCCTGGAAGACAGAGGGATACAACAATCAATTAACACCTGATTATCATTAGCGTCACGCGTATTATGTGGTTAATAGTGAGGCAAACCAAAGGCAATTCTGGGTTCTCTATTTAATTAGTTGACTACTCAGCCCAGCCGCAGTATGCTGAAAACGCAACAGGTAAACTTTGGATGTACACTGAACTTTTAATTTTGTAAGAAGTCATGTTTTGTTAGCTATTCTTTGTTATTTATGGATGACTTCTGGTTTCAAATAGAACTTTTTTATACGGTAGCTTCATTTTACTTTCAAAAGTACGTATAGCGCACAATAACTGTACATAGGTGCAGAAGAATTGACGTAGGGTTTTGAACCTTCTGAATGGCAGAGGCATGCGTAGAACTACCCAATTGTTGATACGTCGTGTCGGAGGGAATCTGCGACGTTTGGTAAGTTTTCTCAACAGAGGCCTTCGGGGTGTATGTAGTGCTCAAATTTCCTGGTGTTGTACTTAAACTCGGTGTAATTGTTGTAGTTGGGGGACCCAGACACAAGTCAGTTGTGCAACAGAAAATCTTTGCCACGAAGACGCCAAAATCGAAGTCTTGTGATATACATGGACCGCATGTTTTCTGAACTTTTGTCAAATTTTCACCGGAGTATCTTTCTAACGTCTGTGGGAAAAAATGTTCTCGAAACGCTGGTCAAGTTGTTGTGTCAGGTTGCTGCTCGCTAAGGAAAATGGCTGAAAAGGTCTTCGTTGAAACATTTTGTCGTGTACAAAACAGTGGCGCTTATCACTATCGGATAATAAGTTGGCAGATTCATTTGGCTGGCTGTAAGCCAAGGTGCAGAATTGTTTTCCGTCCTCTTAAATAATTCTCGCCTGCGAAATTTACAGACAGATTCTCAGATCGTCATTTACGTCAGCCTGTTTGGAACGTTGTTTGTACTATCCGCACCTCTATTTACGCCGGAAAGGACCACACTGCGTGGTAACCTATGTGCTAGATGATTTTATGCAGAAATGTTATCTGGCCTTTGTGGTAATAAAAATGGGAAACAATTTGAGAAGATACACAACGGCAAGAGTTACGTAACAAATCGGGAGATAGAAATATTTCTGTAGTGGAGTGCACAGTGGAGTGGAGCACAGCAAAATCATCTTAATAGCTAAAATACTGTCACTTTATTCGACTATATTTTCCGTAAGCCAAAATGTTATTGTCCTGTTCACAATTTGGCAGACAGTGCATTTTTCCCGATGCAAGCGTACGAAGTTCGTGGAGTACACTAAGTTGCAGCACGATAATAATTTCGCAGAAGCTGTTGCTCCCCGATCATTGTTTGTACTATCCGCACCTCTATTTACGCCGGAAAGGACCACACTGCGTGGTAACCTATGTGCTAGATGATTTTATGCAGAAATGTTATCTGGCCTTTGTGGTAATAAAAATGGGAAACAATTTGAGAAGATACACAACGGCAAGAGTTACGTAACAAATCGGGAGATAGAAATATTTCTGTAGTGGAGTGCACAGTGGAGTGGAGCACAGCAAAATCATCTTAATAGCTAAAATACTGTCACTTTATTCGACTATATTTTCCGTAAGCCAAAATGTTATTGTCCTGTTCACAATTTGGCAGACAGTGCATTTTTCCCGATGCAAGCGTACGAAGTTCGTGGAGTACACTAAGTTGCAGCACGATAATAATTTCGCAGGAGCTGTTGCATCCCCGATCACCCACCCGTTTATGCGATTCAGTCAATAGTCGGGCTTTGATTTCGGAACTTCGTATCCAAGGAGGTGCATCCGTGAGGGAATTGCACTAATTCTCTGGAAAGTTTCGCAGAGTCCTCTGTTCGCTCTGGGTGCATCCAGAGTTGAAGCCAAAATTAGGTGAAATGTGAACAGGAACTACGAGCACATTGTGCAGATTTGAGTACTTTACAAAGTGAGGACAACTGAGATTCGATTGGAACATGTGGCTTAAGGAATCTGTGTCCATATGCCTCGATTGTGAGTGACGTGGGGTACCTGATTAATGGTTATCCTGGGTAAACTATCAGCTTGATCATTGGAGGAAATAGCCGGTGATCATAATATTGTCGCACCCTAATTGGCATGCAGATTGTACGCAGCACAATGAGCTTAGGAGCATGCGGGATTAGGGCGAGCCTTCTTTCGCTAAACCGTGCTAGTTTTGTCCAGATGCAACAGAATGTTGATGGAAATCACGATATGCCAATACTTCATTCGACACGTAAAATGATAAGTTGTCAATACATTTTTAATCTGTTTTCACAGAACTATCCACACCTTACTATTTTTTTTTTAATTTTGGCGAATTGTGCCATCATACACAAAGGATTGTATAGTATATTATCCCCTTAGGCTAATGGACTTCTAGTACACTATGAAATCACGTTTTCCGTTGGTTGTCCCCACGGGCATTCTGAAGCGATCCCCTTTGCTTCCCTGCAAGCACTGCCTGTGAAAATGTTCATGATCAATCTGGAATGTGCCGTGTACGTTGCCAAGACCGGTTTGTATGATTTGGGGCTCACCTAATAACATTCAGGTAAAGTAAAACGCGTAATCTATCTGTCTATCTAACAATCTATCTATCTATCTATCTATCTATCTATCTATCTATCTACCCATCCATCTATCTATCTATCTATCTGTCTATCTACCTATCTATCCATCTATCTATACGTATATATATATATATATATACCTGAGGAATATTATGCCTACGTTACCCAGCTGGAAGCATTATCTCTCACAAAAACATTTGACAGGCTCTAGTGGCTTTCATAGTCAACAGGCGTTCAATGATAAACTACATCTTCATATGTCCAATAGAAAAAACTTACCACACATGTTTTATCACAATCTTCAATGTCAACGCCTGGTGCATCACGTGTTATATTAGTTGGACACATAGTACAGGTAAAGCACTTTAAGTTGTAGACTGAAATATTCAAACATTCTCACAAATGTTCTCTTACCCCCGTTTGGTGCGCAAGACAATAAGAGTAAAATAACCAATATGTGGAGAAGCATTCTGGCGGAAAATTTGATGATTGATTTCTTGATTACCTTTGTCCACCTTCTTTAGGCAGTTATATTTTGGGACGTCCTCTATGCGTATTTATAAGCAAATGGCGCAGAAAATTTAAAAGTTTCTTTTCCAACACCCAACTGGTGTGCTCTCTGCAGTTTGAAATTTTTGCAAAGCTCTCAGGTGTTTGAGTGACTTGTGTACAAGCCTACCAGTCTTAAAAGATGCAATATATTGATTTCTCTGTAGTTCGGCATCTCTTTGTAGGAGAAAGTAGTATTTGGCTGGGTGCGGCGTTGTGTGACAACGGTGTGTGAAGGGAATCTCCGTTGCGATTGATACGCGCACACTTAAGATATAGGTGAGTCCGTCTTGACAAAGTCATTTGACTATTACGAAGCGTGACGCAACAATGATAAGCATATGACGCAGTTCGATGGAGCACTCAGTGTTTTCTAGCCTTCTAGTGCTTAAACATAAAAAATGAGTGCATCTCACCCAAGTGGACAACTGCGTGACTTGATATCAACCATGGAAGTGGACGCAAGAATATCAGCTTATCAGCCAATTGACACAAATCAGTCCATTATGGTTCACAGGCGATCAATGTGAATCTGTTCAATACAATCATTTCCTTCCTGCCAGTCACAAGTGACTCCGCTCTTTTATGCTTTGCTTTGGACGAGGAATCTTTCATGTTCAGTGTGAGTTCAAAATATATGACGGCGTGATGGTTCATTTCATTTTTATCGAGTCAGTTTGACAGATGACCCCAGTGGCGATGGCTGAGATCCTCAGCTGAAAGTCCAGTTTTCGTAGTGCCGAAAATACACCTTTGTTAAAACCGCTTGTGTTGAACTAACGAGACTAAATTCAGTACAATGAACACCAAGTTGAGGTTCACAGAGCCTGCCATTACATGCTCGCTGCAAACAGTTACACCTCTTTCAATTTGTACATGGTTAATTATCCAATTTTGTTTGATTTCGAATTTCATTCTACATATCCTACCGTTGTGTACATAAAATTTTACATGAGAAACCATTATTTCATATCCACTATGGCTGAGATTTTGCGTTTAGTGCTCCTTAGTCACTACATGGCTTGACGTCATCATGCAAACGTGCGTGTTTTCACGCGCATCAAAAATGACGTTATTACACATTAGTGCACTCAACAAAATAAACAATTTTGCCGAAACATGTTAGCTTAAACTACATCACAAATTCATTCTCCTTAATCGGTGCTGATCAACAGGTAACCGACGGCAATGGTGCTACTGAATTACTTCCAAAAGTCCTTTTCAAAATCAAACAAAGAACACCCAAGATGTAACAACTCATTATATCGTTAGAGATGAGACGAATGATTCTCAAATGGTCAGTCAAGGAAGACATGTCCCCAACATCTTCCTTCCGAACACGTCCCTGCAGTTTTGCTTCAAAAATGTTTCGCAAATATCGTCGTTTATGAATAAATAGGAAAAAATCGTCATTTCCAATCATTCTTTGAAACGTTCAGTCAATACATAAAAGTGCAATTGTGAAAATCAAATTTGTATTTCGCTTAGGTGGACTTGCGAATTCGTGCGGTACAGCACGTTAGTTTTTGTGCGAGTGCGGGCCTCCCGGTAAATTCCTCAGGCAAGGCGTGTGATTACGAGTTTTGTTGCAAAAAACACTGCAAAACGCCCCTGGCATTCGTCAAGCTTAAAACTTTCAAACATTACGAGTTTACAGCTAATTTTAGTACCATAAATTTGCGAATACACCCTGTGTGATACATTTCCATTTGTGAACTTCATAAAGGACCTAGTACTAAAAAATTATTTCTTGTGTTCAGTGAACTTGACTGTTCACTAAATGAACAACACTTTTGCTGTTTAACTTGTCCAATAGCACAGTTCCCTCCGCGTCCCATCCTGAGTTGCTAACTGCCCAAGGTTCAATCCAGCCATGATCCTTTCATTAATTCTCCCCATGATTCACTGCTTATTTCCAATAAAACCACGGTCTACCTATCTATACTATCTGCCCACGTCCAATTTAATATATTGTTCACTGCCCGATTGCGAATTCTGAACAAACGCAGGTGAACGTCGTAGGATGCGGTTCCTCCGGGCTTATTACTGACCGTCCATCAGTGAATTAGAATACAGGTTACCTGTCAGATAGGACACATATATTGTGCGTTTAGGCTAATCAACCAGTTCCTTTCTCTGAGATCACGTCGTCAGCACAGGATAGTACATTTGCATTCCACGAACTCCTTGAGGGAAGACACTGCTACCCAATCAAAGGTATATTCGTTGTAATAAAAGCACTTCTATGGTGATGAATAATGAGATATCGGTTTATCTGAGTAGAGGATCTTTGAAGAACAATACTGTCAACTGGAATGTTGGTATGTTTTCCTAAACTTGGCCTTATACCCGATGTACTTTCAACATGTTCGTTCTCCGCAAATCTGTGTATGCTACTAGGGTTGCGTAGTTGGTAGATAGTAGTAACGTGATAACGCAAATTGTTCAAACAAGTGCTCCGTTTTTGAAACACCTGTAAGCCGTAAATGCTATTTAGGGAGGAGTAAGAAACAAATATAGCCGTTGATTGAACCTGTCGGGATCATATCATCTGTTAAATTTAAGACGATGGATGCACACAGGAAATCCGAATACGTGTTGGTGGGACAAACAAACAGAAATAAAAGGTTTTCGCTACATGCAGCGTTCACACCCATGTGGATTGCCCTTAAATCGTCGAATCGTGTGAATTTTCACCCAAAGTTCTACTTCACATACCCGAGTCGGTCCTTTGACAATCAGTTCTGAACACAAAATTTTCTACCAATAATGCTACATACAATATGTTGCAAATTTGACAGAATCGTCCATTTCATTAGCGGCACCTCCTTCTTTGGTTGTCATAATGGGCCTGTCCATCAACACCTAAAATTAGAAGGCTTTGAATCAAAACTCTGGTTGCTGATTACAGAGAAATGGAAACGTTCCTGCTATTGAGACATTAAGGTACCAATTTGCTGACCCAATTCGTAAATTAGCTTTTTCCAATATTTCATATCGCTCTGTTATCTTAGTGGTTTTCGTCATTTAGGCTGCTTCCTGAAATATATGGAGTCTAATTGCCTAAATCGAGCGTTCTAAAGTGCAGCGCTAATGCAGAACACAGGTTAATTATAATTATATTGATTTATTGTATGAATTATTTTCTTCCTATATATGTGTGCGTTAAGTATCTTGATGTGGTTTTTGAGGAAATACGGAAACAGGAAACGGAAAATGATTCTACTCGAAAAGTAAATCATGGGCCCATATAATTAATGAGTTTTCAGCTGCTTGCGTGGTCAGAAACACATGAGTGGCGTTAAATTTACAGGTCGTGGAAACCAGCGATATGTGTAACATCCGACATTTTTCAGCATCTAAAAATACCAAAACTACAATATCTTCCGACGAAAGCCACGGAAGTTTGAATAAAAGCTCAGTTAAATCCAGGTAAATTTCCGTTTTTTGACCCGTCATTTCAACTGGACTCAGCGCTGGGGAATGATAGGTTTCACTTGGTTCGATTTTCTGGATGAGGAAATAATTCATCTACAATGGCAATCCACCCTTGTGCATACTGGCGCAACCCAGAGCGCATATGGCCCGTTTTGTCCATCTCAGAACATGTTACGTTTGTACACCTTCTGAATGGTCATTGATTGATGTTCCCCATGAACCCAAAAGGGAAGAAATTGAATATTTAGCCTCATTTGAGCAGGAGATCGTCGTGGCACGCAAGCAAACTTGATTGGATAGGCATTGCATGATGTGTGAATTATAGCACTTGTCCAATTCTATCCGACTCATGTTCAACAACAAGTTCAGTGAGAATAAATCCTGAACGCAATGTGTACTCAGCTAGACCTACAAAAACGACATATTTAGTGTCGGTCGCATAAATCACGCGACGTGAGATCAACTGATGGTTTGAATATAAGGTATATGATGGTTAACCGCAACGCAAAAGTAGCTATGATGGGGGTTAGAATGTTAAGAGTTCCAAGGGGTGGTCCAAAGTATGTCGCAGAGCAAAATGCGCGGAAACGCAACGTGTCTGAAAGGGGATACAAACCATGTAATTTGGAGAGTCCTTTTGGGATTCGAACCTCGGACATCTGACATGCGAGGTGAGTGGTGTGACACTACTGGACCAACACGCATAGGGCGTACCACTAAAAAGGCGAACGTGCTCACGCTTGAGCGATGTGAATGATGTTAACGTTTGCGAACCACTGAGCAATATTTTTAGTTTCACTTGTTGATCATTGCAGGATATGTTTTTATTGCGTGTTCAGGTCACCGCCGTTAGAACGGTGTGTGTACTGGTAAGGACTCACAAGAACAAGCTTACCAGAAGAGGAAGACGACCGTTCAACGGGGAGTGGTGTGAATACGAACACATATCCAACAAAATGCCATAAGTAAGAGCGTAATCCTTTACACAAAATTTCATTGCCAGTGACAATCAAGCAATAATGATAATTTTACGGAAAACTGCCTGTCTGCACCAAGATACCCGAGTAATTCGCGGTAAAGTATATCATGTTCCTCAAAGCAAATTAAATTATTACACGCACACGTTTTGAAAGACATGGGTGATTTACGTTGAAGATATAGACAAGCATGGGTGACTTTCAACCGCGTACGCCTTACCAATTTGAAATCGCATTAAACCAAAAGAATCTTTTGTGATAGTGTTTCCTAAGAGATAAATATTTTTCTATGCTTCCTGTGGTAATGGCACCCAGGCACGTAAATACTCAAATTTTAATTCATCCCAGTATTGAGTAAATATTGTGCCCAATTAACGTTTTGGATATCCTTCACTAAATTCTAAAACTTGTTATCTGGTGGCTTTATCACAAAAGCCGAACATTTTGCAAAGTATTTTTGTAATCTAGAAACGACCATCAAGGGGAGCCGTCGCAAACCCACTAACTGGTTACAAAGCACCGCGTATAATAATTTGCATACATCCAGTATCTGTTTGGAAGCTAAATATAAATGACTTTTACGCAAAACGTAGTTAACATAGGGCAAAATTTGTTATAATCCACTTTACATTGATGTTCGCTTCATTGGGTCACCAACATCGTTCACAAACAGATCTTGTACGCTATAAGGGAAACCTTGCTTGCTTAGATACCCTATTTGACTGCGAGTCTGTTCACTGAACTAAGCAAATGAAATCTAATTACTCAACCCAATGAACCACCAAAGAACTGGCTGCTGATACTCTGAAGACGGCTAAACTCCTGGCAGAAAATACATTCAGGGTATTCCCTGCTCTGTGGAACACTTAACTGCTGAATATTCGGTTGCTGGTCGGCTGACAGAGTTTGGAGCCACACAGTAAATGACAGAGGTTCCCAAATCTCCTTCAGGCTGATAAGCCTCCGCATGGCACTCATGTCCCAACGAAGCAGTCGGTGGCACCTGTGCGTCTATATTGCTACGTTTGGTGCGCAGCTATGCGCAGTTCCTTTTTCATCGACCAATGAAATTGCGCAATAACAGACTGAACCCAGGCCTTCAATTCTTAGCTAGATGCTTCGTGTTTTTTTATTTTCCTTTGACTAAATCTTAGCTATTGGAACCAAAGTAAATTTGCAACAAAGCTTATATTTTCAGTGGATTGGAATTTATTCAGCCTATTGTTTCGACTCTCAATTCATCGTATATTACGCTTCAAAATCCATTTTAATTTGGGAATGTTTCTGGAAGTAATATTTAAACTCGTACGTGTTTTAATACTTCTGTATTTCATTTGAATGTCGCGCACGTTCGAATGTACCAGGTTATCTTCCACAACACATTGCCTCTGTTGGCGAATTTCCCATAGTTCTTCTGCGATAAAATTACATTTGAATATAATGGAATTTTAATTGAAAATGTATGGCAATATTCTGTTGCGTCAGATTCATCCTTACTGTTATTATATTATAATAATATTATATTATACATGCACGATTAGCAGTGAACTTTTCCAATTCACTAGTGAAAAACATAACGATGATAAAATAGCATTAAAAACTATTATGTGATGTCTGGCATATATCCACAAACGTCCACAAAGCACCGACTGTCCAAATACCTAGAGCGCAGAAACGTTGTGCCTTCCAAAATCACTCATCTGTGTAGAAAAGTAGCGTGCATAATGAGAACTCAAACAATGGTACACTCTTGACCTCTGGGTGAGATTTCTGATGCTTTTAACTAGCTTTCACAAGCACAGTTCCAAACATGATAAATGTTATGCTCTAGGTGAGAGATTCAACAGACTGGATGTTGCGAAGTAGAAGAAAATACACGGTCTCGTGACCTTATGGATGGAAGCAGCCGTTTTCTTGAGGCTCCGGTCTAATCCGCAGTGTACGAAGCAACGCGACCAACCCTATTTTGTAGAATGTGCGGATTTGTTGATGAGCGGAATTTCATATTTTAGTCATTACGGTGCATGGAGATATCATAGTTGTATTAGAAGCAGCCACCCTGTATACTGCATTCTAATCTACCAACTGCGCTGAAAAATTCGCGATGCCAAATAAATGGGGGACGTCTGGGGAAATTTCGTTGTCATTAATCGCGGACATTGTCGCTAGGTAAATTAAATTTCACATGAATGGTATCGATAACCAAAAGTTTCAGTAAGCTACTCCGAAATGCGGTGCATGACTGTGCGTCCGACAGAATAACATCACACCAGTATTTAGTACAAATATCATTATTATATTATCTTGATCAAACCATACCTCCGGAAAATTCATCCTGGTTAAATCATTCGAACGCTGTTTTTGATTTGCAACTGGTGAAATGTTTCTCAACTAACTGCATTTTCCATGGACGACCACTGACCCTGCGTGTGCTTACACCGTTCAATAAGTTTGTCGCACTTTGCTTCCGAGCCAATGTCCGTTAGCGCGCACACTTTCATACGGTTCTCCATCCCTGGATCCGTAATTTGGACGGGAACGTTATGATAATGACCAAAATCCAACAACGAATGCATACCAAACGAGTTGACTTCTACACGACTTCTGCGCACAACATCATGGCGGTGTCAATGACACCGGTAAAACTTACATGAAGATGAGTGTCTTTTGCGCAAGGACTCCGACTGCGTTTCTTGTTAGCCATGAAAGATTTAGAAAACATTCCTGGTTCACGAATGTTTCAATCAGTAGTGTGACATAAACTGAAAACTATTTTACGTGCTTCAAGTCACAAGCCTTTATTCACTTTGAATCAGGATCTGAATACACGCTGGATTCATTGATTCATAGAGGTGGAACATTTGCGGTCAGCTGGTGGGATGAATTTATCACATCGTTATCCATGATAGCTTTAACCTTTGCTCTCATCGTAGGGTCAGATTAGAATTTCACTTGAACCGGGTCCGATCTACTTGTTTAATGTCACTAACAGGATATCCTTTATATGCTAAGGCCTGTCAATTTGCGTAAGATGACAAAGGTCAATAATCAGGTATAATGTTAGT
>NW_008752266.1:55713-91606 GCF_000715545.1 Opisthorchis viverrini | reverse complement strand
ATCTTATACGCCATTAAGGAAAATCTTGCTTGCTAAGTTACCGTAGTTGACTGCGAGCCTGTTCACCGAGGTGAGCAAATAAAATCTAACTGCCCAACCCACCAAAAACACCACCGACGTGGTTGCTCATACTCTGAAGATTGCTGAGTTCCTCGCTGAAAATACATCAGAGGTATTTCCCTGCTCTGTGAAACACGGCATTTCAGGTACAATGGATGATCTTTTCTTAACTGCGGACTATTCGGTTGCTGATCGGTTGGTGAACTGTGGAGCCACACAGTAAATGACAAAGGCTTACATATCTCTTTCATCATGGTAAGCCTGCACATACTTTTCGATCCTTGAGAGCTGTTAAGATTTACATGTGGACAGATTAGTCTGTCAGGCTAATTTCTTTGTGAAATTTGAAGTTCATATTGTCAAATTCTCCTTCACAAATGGATACGTTAGAACAAAAAGTAGAATTTCACACCGTCCTGTCTATCTGGTATGCATGTTGTTTTTAGGGTTAGATGTCTACCTACTGGTCAGCTGGCTCTGAACCAAAGAAATTCTCGCACTTGGAAGAACGGTGCAGTTAGAATGAAGGCACGAGTTATTATGAAGGAAATCGGAAAAGCAATCCGAAGAAAACGTTACCTAGGCCGCTTGAGTATGGATGTTTAAGGTATGCATTTTGTTTACCTTGCTGCGTCTGCCTCGCAGCGCTTATTCTTCCGCCAGCGGAAAACATTACCTGGAAAAAACAGTGACACTGTAATTAGAAAAGTCAGTCGGGTTGGTAAGTGTGTCATGCTTGGGCGGTTATCCCAAAACATCCCATCGTTTTTCACAGGCATGTCGCTCGTGTCCCAACGAAGCAGTCGGTTGCACTTGTGCGTCTATACTGCTAGGTTTAGTGCGCAGCTATGCGCAGTTCCTTTTCTATCGACCAATAAAATTGCGCAATAACAGACTGAACCCAGGCCTTCAATTCTTAGCCACATTTTACCTGTTTTTTATTTTCCTTTGACTAAATTTTAGCTATTGAAACCAAAGTAAATTTGCAACAAAGCTTATATTTTCAGTGGATTGGAATTTATTCAGCCTATTGTTTCGACTCTCAATTCATCATATATTACGCTTCAAAGTCCATTTTAATTCGAGAATGTTTCTGGAAGTAATATGTAACTCGTAAGTGTTTTAAAACTTCTGTATTTTATTCGGATGTCGCGCACGTTCGAATGTACTAGGTATCTTCCACAACACGTTGCCTCTGTTGGCGAATTTCCCATAGTTCTTCTTCGATAAAATTAAATTTGAATATAATGGAAATTTAATTGAAAATATATGGCAATATCTTGTTGCGTCAGATTTATCCTTATTGTTATTATATTATTATAATATTATATTATACATGCACGATTAGAAGTGAACTTTTCCTATTCACTAGTAAGAAATATAACGATGATAAAATAGCATTAAAAACTATTATGTGATGTCTAACATATATCCACAAACGTCCACAAAGCACTGTCCGTCCAAATACATAGAGCGCAGAAACGTTGTGCCTCACCTGTGTAGATAAGTAGCGTGCACAATGAGAACTTAAACAATGGCTCTTGACCTAAATACATAGAGCGCAGAAACGTTGTGCCTCACCTGTGTAGATAAGTAGCGTGCACAATGAGAACTTAAACAATGGTACACTCTTGACCTCTGGGTGAGATTTCTGACGCTTTTAACTAGCTTTCACACGCACAGCTCTAACCGTGGTAAATGCTATGCTCTACGTGAAAGATTCAACCGGATGAATTTTGCGTACTCGAAGAAAACACACGGTCTCGTCAACGGGCCGCTTACTATAATCCGTGACCTAATGGACGGAAGCAGCCGTTTTCTTAGGGTTCCGGTCTAATCCGCGGCGTAATGGGCAACGAGAGCAACCCTATTTTGTAGAATATGCGGATTTATTGATAAGCGGAATTTCATATTTTAGTCATTACGGTGCATGGAGATATCATAGTTGTGTTAGAAGCAACCACCCTGTATACTGCATTCTAATCTACCAACTGCGCTGAAAAATTCGCGATGCCAAATAAATGGGGGATGTCTGGGGATATTCCGTTGTCGTTAATCGAGGACATTGTCGCTAGGCAAAATAAATTTCACATGAATGGTATCGATAACCAAAAGTTTCAGTAAGGTACTCCGAAATGCGGTGCATGACTGTGCGTCCGACAGAATAACATCCCACCAGCATTCAGTACAAATATCATTATTATATTATGGAGATAAATCAATCGGTCTTAAGAGGTACTGCGTTGCTGACAACACTCAAGATCGAGGGAGTGAAATGTGTTCCATGCATTACGTCAGCCACTTGGACGTAGCTAATTCGAAGCCAAGAATCGACCTTCCTTAAAAGTGAGATAAATACATTTGGTGCGTCTAACAACAAATGTTAGTTTATTCTCAAGCACACGAATTTCAGTGATACCAATTTAGCTGGAACCAGATTACGTGGCACATTTTTAGCATTTAACAAACGCCATGCCCCATATTGCCATGCTATACTGCATTCAACTTCCCATGATACGTCTTACACATTGGTGCCGAAATAAACATTCACCCACAATAGGTAGCTTCTAGCATCAGTCGATCTAGGGCCTTCAATATTTAAGTGTCTCTAGAGATTTAATATTTCGTAGCGGACACATTACACCCTCAAATGACTGTTTTCAGTTAAACAATGGAACCAGCACGCATTTTCCACATTGAATTTCTGAGTAATATAACTTTAAGGAGAACTTAATTACATAGCACTATTGTTTTAAAACAGTCCGAGCCTACTTGTTGGCACCCGGTTGCATTTACCACAATAACTGAAATGCAGTTTTACAATACGAGGCACGGAGATGTCATAGATGTGGTTGAAGCAACCACCCTGCATACTGCATTCTAATCTACCGTGTGCGATAAACAATTCACGACAGCAAAGAAATGGGTAACGTCTGTGGACATTCCGTTGTCATACATGGCGGAGACAGTCAATAAATAAAAAAATCACATGCATGGTATCGCTAACAAACAGGATCCTTAAGCCAATGTACGTTGGCGTGCACAGTTTCATACGGTTCTCCGTCACTGGATCCGTTATTTGAACGGGAACGTTATGATAATGACCAAAATCAAACAACCATGCATATAAAACTAGTTGACTTCAATAGGACTTCTGAGCACAACATCACGGCGGTGTCAATGACACCGGCAATGGGTCAGTGTTAGGAAAAATTATATTTCGAATTAATTTTTGGTTGTTTGGGCGTAGGATCAGTAAAAATGATTTGAACACGGAACTCAAGTTGCATGAATAGATTTCACTTTATATTTTATCCTTCTAGCTTGCCTGGAATCTCGAACTGCGAAACGCTATTGAATGAACTACCTGCATAGAATGATCTGTCTATTTCTGTTTATGTTTACATCTCCCACGATAGAGATGTCGCCCCGTCGTAGTGTGACACGTGGCCTGGTAGTGTTTTCGGTGTAATAATTACCAGCGCTAATAAAGCGGTAAGTAGCTGCTGAATTCCTATCCCAGTTTATATCATTAAAATCAGAGTTATCTGGATGCGACTAGCCACCATTTTCTTGGTTCTTCATTTTCTCATATTCTGCCCTGGAATGCACAGTGTGCGGCCTTTTCCGGAGATATTCTGGCAGTGCGGTTTCCGTCAATTGCAATGCAAATTAGCTGCTTTTTAAAACGGACCGTCCTCATAGAAGCCAGGTGATAATAAATACGCTCTAAAATGGACCCCAATGGTTTGAAGTAACAACAACACTTTAGAGCGTTTTTGGCAAATCGGTTTACCAGAACGTACAATAGATCAACAGCGTGCCGAGGTATATTCAGGTAACGCCGGAATAAAGACAGTGTACTACTTTCTTGGCCCAAAATTTCTGATATAAACAGGCATTTAGTACCCGCGCGCTGCGTTCAAAAGAATCAGAATGCTATTTTGGTTGTAATAATTTCGGTCTTCGCGGGAAGTAATCTCAAATGTAGGTGGTGACATAAATTTTGCGTTCGAAATAATCACATTGCTGGAAATCAGATTGCGGCGGTCTTCAAACAAGGTGGTGCGTACACTTGCTTACTTTACACATTAAAAAGGCTACGTAATCTGCGTCGCATGATCGCACGCCAAAGGAAACTTGCTAAATATTACCGCTGGAATTTTGTAGCTACACTGGGATCAGCACTGCTGGTGCACTGCAATTGTAAACGGAAAGGGTTCGGGATGTTCATGGATTATTAAAGTTCACCGTTTTATTTAATGTTTTGACACCTACTAACATTTAGTGTGCGGAACTCCATCTCATATTTCTCAGCAAAGTGACAAACCGGGCTGATTTCGCCGAGCGCTAAACATGTACCACAACTTTATTAAAATACGAGGAGTGTTGTATGGATGAAGGTCACTTGAATTGCCAAACATTAACGCATGCCTATAATGCGGTTCATGTTTGCACATTTGGCTCTTCAGAAGAAACCAGATGAACAAACACCATCTGGCAGGCTGAAGCGATCGTTTCCAGAGTTTTCTCCTAGGAAAAATTGCTGCAGCTTGATATGCATGCTTTTTCGTTATATACTGAGGCGGAATGCTTTAGTATTTCTACCTAGTTTCACTGAGTCACAATCATTCAGTATAACGGATATGCCCAGAAAACCGGAAGAAAAGGAGTTCTGTCTTTATCAGGTTCTAAATGTGGCAATACACTTCGTTGAACGATCTAAAGGAAAAAACATTTTGACACATCAATGCAAAATACCATATATATTTATATTGACGCCCGGCGTGAATGGTGAGTTTAACTAGCATTCTTGTATTCGCATCTAGAGTAATAGGAAAACCTCAAGCCCACAATTTCGAATCACGGAATTTCCAACCCCTACTGCGTCTTGTGTAAAGCACTTCATAACCAGTATAATGAATAGACTTACTCAGCGGGGTGTACTCTTCGATCAAGCCATTTAGTTGGCATACTGCGTAAGAGGCGAAACACTGTTGATTTAGTGATCGTGCGAGCATGAATACATGAAAGAGTTACCCGCCCTGACTGTTTCGACAGTAGAGGGGACCTTCGTTATTTATCTCCATCATAGGAAAATCAAGAATATAAAGCTATCATCTGACTTTGGTTGTTTGTGGCAAAGCTATTCTGCACAATATAAATGGCAATTTTTTGGGGAAACGCCTGCTCTACATCCCAACGGTGCATTAACTGGCAGGGAAGGACAACCATCATAACACTTTGGCTGCTGCCGCTATTTGGCGAGTTCCGCAAAAAAATGACCGGGTTTTTATTGTCAAAGAACTGAGTGATTAATTTGATGTATTTCAAGAAGGGCACTACACAGACCGCAAATAACAGATGAAAAAGCTTTGTGCATCCTAGTGACTTTAATATACCGCTAACAATGGGGTTACATGGCATGGAAATATAAAGTCACTCCACTCGTGGTACAAAAAATATAAAGCGCCATGTGTTTTGGTGATAAACTCGCGGCCGTCCCGAACGGTTACCAGATGTTTTAAGTAGCACACTGCCGGTAAAAGTACTCCAAAACCAAAGGACAACATGTTAGAGGCACACCACTCCGCTTCTGAAACTTTTGCTTGATTTTTGAAGTCATCAAACTTTTTTGCATAGTCAAAAATCCAGTATCTAATTGGCTATCACATACGAACGGCTGTGTTGCATTGTGACCGCCAATAAGAGTAACATTGCTTACTATGCTTATTGATTATTCGAAATTGTGTTCACTTGTTGTGATCCACACGAGCTTATTTTGATGGGGTAAGTTGATATATCTAAATTAGCGGCAGCATCATCAAAACATACGAACGGCGATGCCCTCACGCGTGCGAAAAGAATGGAATCCGAGGTGAAAGGGAACATGCCTGAAAACGTCAAATGATAGTACAGATCATTATTCTCAAGATTTTTGTGGCGCGGTCAAGGAAGAAGCCTACGATTTGGATTAGGCGTTTAGGCGCATGTCAGCTCTGACACACTGAGTCAGGATATCTGTTAAGTTGCAAATGGACAAATTAAAGAATAAGTATCTTCCGATATAATGATTTCGCAGAAATTCAAATTATCCGAGGCTCTGACGCACAGGTGTATGGTTTATGTGTTACAAAGTAATGCAAATGGTGTGTTTTCGGGTGTATATTACAGATTTGGTGTTCAACGAAAGTAGACTGTTAGTTTACAGCAAAGCTCTGTTAACTCGGCTCAAACTCACTCAAATAAAATATACAGGCCGAAAACTTAACCCCACGCTGAATTTTATTTACTATATTAGTTCAGTGTGTTTTGATATAGTATCCTGGCTATTTTGACGTGGAATTATACTAAACGGCGTGCTTATTCGTTCATCATATTTGTATTTACTCTGCTTATCGATTTTATGTTTGCAATCGCGTTTGGCCTCTGGACGTTTTGGCTTATATTGACACAATCTGTCAACCTAAATGGCATATCGAGCATGCCGTTTGTTTCCCAGTAAAATAGATACGTGAGAAGGGGCGCACTTTGATGCAAAGTTCACGTTTGGTAACGCGTGTCAGCACAAACAGGATACCCGGGGGAAAACGTACTCTCATTTTCGAAAGAATGTTTGAAAACAGTTTGCTCTGTGGCACTGAGTCGCGTGTAGTGTTATTGTAACTAGAAAATTAAGGGGTATTTTACTCCACTGATTGCTACTTGCAATGAGCACTATGGGAAAATAGTCATATGTTGTACGTACAGTTCTAGTAGGAACGCAGGAAACTTTGGCTCTAGTAAAACAAGCAGATAGTTTGGTAAACGTTTTTCAACGTATTTTGGTTTTGTTCGTCGTAAAGGTAAGTTTTCGAATGTCGGACTACATCTTCATCGTATAAGTGGCTGCATGAAGAGTCCATTAAGCGTATGTCACACAATTTCAGGCAAAGTAACGCGTGCCAGATTTTAATTTGTTTGATAAAGCGAAAGTACTCGGAAGCGTATCATCTACTGTTTGAATAATGGAAATCGTATTCAGAGTCAAGTCGTCCCTGACAGTAGAATACCACTCACTTTCAGGTGTTGGAGTAAAAGGGGATCGCAACCCGACACAAATTTCAATATCGTTTCATGCCATGCAAAAAAACAACCAAGAGGTTGATTTGGAAACGTTGTCAGGGTGGTATTATAGGTCGTTCAAATACAACTCTTCGCGGATATATTCAGAACATTCGGTCACAATACGGCAAATTACAGCGTGAACCATCAGCTATTGCTGACGCGATCGCAAGCGGAGATATTTAGTCATCTCCAGTTCACCTGAGTTCATGATATTGTGCTCTGGACGTGTATCCCACCGAGGCTGATTTACCAGTTCGGCAAATGGATGTCGGTAAATGCGCATCTTCCATACAAATCAAGAACACATAATCAGTTTTATAATCATCCGCGACAGTTCTTGGAAAGGGAACGAAGGGAAAGTGAGCTGTCGAGACCAATCTAAGGTGCCTAGCATACACCTTTAGAAAAACGAATTCCGCATGTTTAAACCGGACTGGTACAGAGAGTTGATGTATTTAGCTAGTCAAACAGTAAACAGAAGAATCTGTAACATAATTATATGAAACTTTATGGAACATATCGAGCAGAAGAATTGGATGATCTGTCAGCCTGTGTCGTTTTCAGCGTCCGTGACAAGCTCGGAGATGATGGCAATGAACCGATTGGCAGCACCATTCATGGTTCACGGGTGTTTCACACGAGAGGTTACCTTGGGTCATCAGAAAACCGTCAGGGAGGTTGAGTAATCTGAATAATAATGGGACGAAGATTGCTGGGTTATGGTTCACATTTTGGGGCTTAGTTCACCGAATGAATTACGATAGTTGTGCTCCATTAGCTCAACTTGGACGGATAGATGCTTCAAAGACACAACTGGGTTTTAATAACTAAACGAATAAAGGTGAATTTATGGTTACATCTAACTGACATCCACATTATCTACGTTTTCACGGAGACAATGGATTTGTTCCTGTTGGTCACTTAAGTTGCATCAGACTGTGTGCAAACTCCAGAAAAACGAAACTTCGTGGAAATACACTGTGGACTGTTTGGGGTTGATCGTGCATGTTGAACAATTTACAGCAATTGCTTAGAACGCCAGCAGGCCTGTAGGTGCGTTCCATTGTTGAAAACTTAAGTTTTTCGCGTTGTTTGGTCATTTGAATCCCCATTATAATTTTTTATGCTGTTTCATTAGCACCGGGTGTTTTGTGTTAAACCAAGACCATAATAATCCAGGTTGGCCTGGAGAATAAAGCAGGGCGTTTTGCGTGGTGACAAAATGCACCAGTTGATAAAATCTTGGAATTAACTGAGAACGCATAAGCTCACTGCCTATTAGTCAATGAATATATATATTTATATATATATACATATATATATATATATATATATATATTCAACACAAACCAAATGACAATTTTGCAATCATTTACGCCAAATTGTTACCTAAGTTTAACTCACAAACGTTCCTGTATATATTCTTATAATTCATGTATTCACATTAAAAACCATGAATTCAGATTGCTGTCTTTCATAAATAACCCGTCTCGTCTTGAAATTGAAATGGAACATATCCGGCCGTTTTAAGTAACTGTCATTATGGCAGTAATGTGGTCGGCCAAATGTCGATGCAGTTACCTCGGAAATCAGCGGTGTTTTACAAGGTAGCCAAGTTTCCAAATATGGTTTGTTCCTTGACCGGTGTGACGACCAGGCAACCGTCATCATCAAATACTGGTTTTCAGTTCCTTCCTGGTGATTAAACACTTAACCGAAGTACATCTTTCATAACTTCCATATGCCCACTATATGAGGATGCTCAGGTTTTTTTGATCCGGCTCAAGGCCATGATTGGTAGTTTATAATCCCGCAGCGTCACATGCTACCTTGGTTTCATGTGATTCTGTTGCAACTTATGAAGCACTACTGTGCCATTTAATCATGAACGAATACTGATAATCGTACAACTAATTTGCTCTCTTTTGGGAGCTTCATTTGATGAAACCCATTGAACAATTTGGATGACAGCTTAGTTGTTCTGACATGCCCTCTGAGTTATTTTATTTCAGTTGTTAGTTGGTAGGACACGTGTGCTTCCCTTTTATTGGGTTCTCATGATGGCTACACATTGGTTGGTTATTCTGCCATTTGCATCGCCGAAATCCACACCAGACCGTTGCTTGGTCCGACTGAAATAGTACACCCTATATTGCGTATTTCCTATGGTTCATCAGAGCGCACCCACTTACGTACTTGACGCATAGATTCATTCGTTCGGTGCAACAACATACGCTCGGAGAGCCAGTACTCACAAATGACCTGAGCTTTGGTGTGCATTTTAGTCCAGCGAATTCACATTCGCCGACCCTGCCGTACTTTCTAAGCCACAATGAAACCCTTGCACCGTATCACATTAATCTAGCTTACCAAATAAAATGGATAATAAGGCGACTAAAACCAAAGTCTACTTACTTTTGGTCGATAAACACAAACGATGAAGCGGTCTTTTTATATCCACCTGGGTCGCGACTTTTCACGTCTTGGAATTGATTGACACAAGTCGACTTAAATAGTCAATATGATATGCAATAACAATGGTTGCCCAAAACAATTTCGATCGACCCTTTATTTCCATGTTTGTCCTTTGGAATTGATTGACACAAGTCGACTTAAAAAGTCAATATGATATGCAATAATAATGGTTGCCCAAAACAACTTCGATCGACCCTTTGTTTCCATGTTTGTCCAAATCTTATCATACGCATTATGTTCAACCAGTGAACGCCATATAATTCAGTAGCAAGCGTAAACGTCTATTCTTGCTTTTGGTGATTTGGCGCACTGTTTAATGCTTCGTCCTCTGGGCCGAGCGAAGACTTTTCAGTGGAATGTCTATGCAACTGAGACAATTTCTGAAAAAATGAGTCTTCGAAACACTAGTCACTTCCCATAGGTTATGACAAACTCATTTTAACACGCTCAGTGGTTATTCCAGTGGTTTCTAGGGAAATTCCTCATAGAAAAGATAACCGAGTGTCCTTCATGCTTTGTACAAGTTGCTGCTCTTAAATTAACGCAAATCCTCCGGCTGTCACCCGCAAGCATATGACAAGCAGAAAAAATAAACTAAATGTATTCCAGAAAAGAGATACATACGGGGTGGTATGTAATCCACGAAAACGTATACAAAATGGCCAAAAAATATCGATCATGTGTTGACGTCCTTGCGTTCCAAATTATCTGAAATACCTTGAACAGCCAAAAAAATGGCGAAATTATTTGCAGTTTCATCTATTTGCATACAATCACGGCGCACGGAATGTTTTTTATAATCCCTTGCAGCTTGTTGAAAACGAGTATCAGACTTTGGGAAAACTAGTAGACATGTAATATGTATGGAACATGTGAATACTAATGAGTGATGCGGGTAAAAATTCAGGGTACATATATATACATAATTGTAAAGCTCTCTCGGAAGGTTCTGTCTTGAGCTCCGTTGAACGATCGTCAGAATGTAAGATACGAAAATGAAGTTAGTGGATTTTTGAGTACAATTTGGGATTCATGTACACTGTGCTATATTTGAGTTGTAGAGATGCACCTACGGGCATGGATGAGTGTGGATAACGTAACATTTCTTCTGCCAAATTAAAATGGCTGATTTTCGGCTAACGGTAAAACATTGATCCGAAGACCTGAAAAGTCTAGCGTAATTATTGAAGTGTTGTAAATGGCTGACAGCAACTAAATCCTGTTTGCAACCCCAGTCAAACAGTAAATTAAATATAATTATCACGAGGCTTATGGTCAATTGCAGTCACACAAAGCTGTGGGCTTTTCTTCCACTGATGGATAGACTGAAAATTAATAAGCTACAAAATCCTCTTCTTCACTCACCTGGTGCAAATTGGCAACAGGGCCACAGAAACCACCCGGGTAATAGAGGGCGGCTGGATCGAGATTGCTGTTGAGAGGGAAAGCACACCGTTGGTATATTTTTGTTTTGAATTCACTTTTGTATAGCAGTCAATCCACTTGCATGTAAAACTGATCAAACGAAAGAACATGGTGCACTAACTAGTAGTATGTTTGGGTAAGTTTCTTCATTGTATTGCCAGTTCAACCGCAAAACATGCTAATACACTGAGCATGCTGTTTTGCCACGAGTAAGATAATGCAGTGTGTGTGTGTTCAATCGCGCTGTGTATAAACGAGCAGAAAAGGGGAGTTTTATCTTATTATTAGGTAGGTATTGGTTAGTCACGTGCGACAGAGTTGCTCAAAGATCCGTTTTCGAAATTATCCGTAAATCGCCTAGCTGCAGGCACAAGCAATCACAGAAGACGCACATGTGTGATTGGAGCGAATGGCTGAGATATTTCTATCCGCACGCACCTATAAGACAACTCAACGCGACAATGAACGTCGGGATATGGCATCTCGATTCATGCGATATAGATCTGTCCGTAACCTAGAAAATCGTCAACAACTGGAAAAAGCACGTTTCCGGCGTTCGATAGTTACTTGTTCGCTGTGCAGCCCGAAAAGCTGGGATAGTTTCGTACACCCTCATATGGGGAAGTAATTTGTTTTCTGGCGGGCATTTTTTTATTTTGGAATGAATTTGGCAATTTTATTAATCTAAAAAATAATTTACCCGCTGCAAAATCCGGTCAAAAACTAGTTCGTCTGTTGCAATAGTATGCGTCATAAATGTTACGCCAAAATGTCGAATATGTGGCAATTCTGAGCAGTATGAATCATTTTTAGCAATTCCGATCCCAAAATATTATTTGTCCATCAAACTATGTGCATCTACGTAATCAAATTGGATTATGTTTCTGACTCTAGAGATTTCGATATCAGCATGCATGTGTATTCGTTTTGTAGTCGAACTGCCAAGCCCAGCGACCATGAGACAAAGTCATTAAGTCTTCCACGTTCGGTGTGGTGATCAGCGGCAATTCAGCAACAATTTACAGAATACAACTCGAACTCCAACGACAAGCAAAGTTTGCTCGCATCACAAGTGAGACTGAGTCGATACGACGACCTAGTAGTGAAATCATACAATACAATTACGTACAGTGTATTATTTCTGGATGTTGACTCCGAGTTACATGGGCGCATCTCATTAACATCAGTTGGCTTTACAAATGATGCGGCAATACTTGGTGGAAACGTGTAGTTGGTTGCTGCTCATTTCCCTTCACTGATGATGTATACCTCCGACCTAATTTGAGTCTCCTTCGCTTGTTAAAAATTGATCAACAAAGATGCATACCTCCAAAGTGGCAACATACACCATGGGTCAGAGAAACAATCAACTCACAACATCCTTTTGGTTTGGCTAAAAGGTTTGTTAAATGAGATGATTTTAAGTAGATATTGGCGGATATCATACAAAAAAGGATGAAAAATTCAACTGTTAACTTCATAAATACAACAATCCCAAATGTGACACAGTGAAACACAGGTAGAAATAAAACACGTTATGGGTTGTAAATTGGAAGCTTAAAGTTGGATGACCATGGGTCAAAGTTCGTTTGCAAGACGTTCACTTGTGTGCCCCAAACCACAGCGGTTTCTTTTTAGGACACAAACGCAATAGCACATTGTGCTAATGATATTCCGGTTTTGGCGGTTTACTGCCGATTTTTCAGGATTTGTTTTGTAAACAACAAATAAATTAATGAAAAAACAAACATTTAAAACCGTAATTTGATCTGCAAATTTTGCCTTTTCTCCCGACTGACCAGTGTGAAGTCAGTGACGCATGTTCAGAGGAATGTGCTCAATTGCGTTAAAAACACAGTTTCGAAAAGTTTGTGGTTCGCCAAACATTGTGAGTGGGTCTTGTGTCAATTGAACACTCCAAAGACACTGATTCGCAGAAAATGTATGATTCGCTTCAACAATGAACTTTAAACATAAAAACATTGTCCAAATCCAGTCAATAGAGCCGCCTCATGCCTTAATTATTCCTAAAATGGTTAAAGTATAAAACACAAAAAACGTGAATCGTTGGTAATTTTTAAATAATGTCAGAGTAAACCTCACCCATAAACTCACATTTTCTCATGCACTCTTTCACTTTGAGAATGCAGACGTTGTATTATGCATTGGAATAACCTGGCTTAACAGCTGTAGCTTGCAAGCATAATGCTCATTTCCATCTGGCTACGAATAATTTAGTGGGACACCTAGATCAATGCACGCTACATTATTTCAATGTTTGAGGAGTGGTGTTGACTTCACTAACTTCTCGTGACAAAACGACTTTTGGACTTATGTTACCGGGCACACGTAGATTACTCCACAATCCACCGTTTTGTACCGATTTTGCAGGCACGCGTCATGTGATTTATGTACTACAATTTGAAAAGTACAAATATGCATGCATACCACATATACTGTATATGATATCCTTGAGATTGGTCCAGTGTTACCAATGCATGTTATTGCTGTTATCGTTTGGTCTACATCGGCGGCACTCAAACATTTTTGGCTCTAAGCATTTAAAAAAATGGTGTCTTTCAAAAAAAAATCCAATGTCTTCAAAACACATTGCATTGACGACATGGCGTACAAGCAGATTAAAAACTTAAAAGGTGTTTTTTTATGCAAAATTGCACGCCATTATAATTCTCAGGTAAACGAAACATACGTGCTTGTCCTGTGTGCGTATTATGAAATGTTGCATGCTTTAAATTTAATAATCCAAGAAGCTAATGGCGATACAAATACATTCAACATGGAAATCACACAACCGCTGTAACGTCTTCCATTGCATTCCCCGCAGACGCATTATTATATCACCCCACATACTGGAAAACAGCTTAATTAAATTTGAGCATCTAGTGAATATACTAATTATGTTTCCCGAAAGCATGTTCTGGAAAATTAAAAATTGCAGCGTCAGCTTATACAATCTACCCGCGGTTGATGTATCTACTACTATTGAAAGACTGCTGAAATCCAGCGTGTCTGAGATTTAGTCCCCTGTGCCTTCAACATGGAGGTTTTGTGAATGGTAGTGTAGAAGCAAATATGTACACCAAATGGGCCTCCAGGTGTTATACTGAAAACCAAGATCTAGTTATACACGTTTAATAAAAAGTGACCGCTCAAGTGTGATAGGTTGACTATCTTGCTTCCACACAGATCATGGTAGATTAGGTGCTCCCAAAATGTTCAGAAAAAATTGGATCTCACTTTTCTTATCACATTTTTTCACTTGTTAACGTAGAACGTAAAAATGAGAAACTCGTTAATGTAATACGCCAAACTGCTCAGACTTAAGACAGTTAGTTTTTTGTTGCGCACGTTTTCCTCGGACTCCCGAGTATTCAGTAGATAATGTCCAAAAAGATTTTATGTGGACAAAAAACGAAAAATACTCACTCGCTTTTTTTGATGACAGTTATCACAAGACAATATAAGTAAGGCAATTTCATCAACAAATATTTTTGCAGCTTGCAAACACCTGTAGGCCTCAACTTGGAAAAATTGGTTTCTGCTAAATTTCCAAAGCTGAGTATTTCGAAAACCCACCATCCTCCAGTTTGCCTGATGAAATTCGTTGTTAAATGGAAGTGAATTATATGTAAACATGTGAAGCTAGCTGAAATAGTCTTTTTGTTTTGTTGCATGTTATTTGTATTCATTTGAAGGGGCAAACTATGTTAAATTCGTCTCTTCGACGAAACGTTTCCTTAGGCAAACTCACTTCCTATTTTTATCAGGAAAGCAAAAACGCAGAACAAATATTACTGAAAATTGAGTGAACAACGCACGGAGCATTTGTTTTTGGAGTAAACGCAACCATGGGTGCAAAGTTCTTGATGTTGTTTTTCAGGAGGAATCTGTTGCGGTGAACATAAGTGTTGTGGTTTTCTTGAATAAATAATGAACGAAATTAGACATTAAGCGTGTGTCCGTATATAACTACTAAATTAATAACACTTGGTTGATTTGATTCCTTTTTTTGTTCGACTGAAAATGTCAAACAATTTATTGAATAAAGAATGTTAGTATCGGACGTGTGCGCTCTTTCTGAACCTCGCTGTACAAATGCAATATTCATGCAATCACACATCTCAGGTAGATGGATGTGTATATTAATCAAGCAATCATAGGAAAGGATCGTTACTTACTTTCTCTAAAACAGTTTGTGTCTTTCGTGATTCGGGTTAGCGAACAAAACCCCGTTGTTAAATCAAATATTCGCCTCTTTCGTCTATCTACGAAGTAAGCAAATTATGCAGTGACGATTCGATGAAACGCAGCCGCACAATAGTGAACACATGAGGATGTTCAACTTTGGGAGAAACATCCAAACTGGTTGACTTACTTTTCACGTCGCAATTTTCTGTTGGCACGTTTGGACGATAGTAGGGTGTGAGAGGCAAGCATCAAATGCAAGATAATTCTTAGCAACTTCATTTTAAAAGAAATTTTATTTCAAGTTAATTACGTAACTCAAAGAAATCGACATACTTGAAACTTCTGTGTGGAATTTGGGGAACATCAAATGATAATGTGAGAGTGAACACTGCCAAAAAGGACGCTGTTAAAAGACTTTCTTGATGAAATGAAAAAGGCTTCATGCGTGCGTCGCGATTTGTCTAAATTTCGTGTAAATTAAACACTGAAGTAAAAGTCATCAAGGATGAACAACTACTTGTTTGTTCGGCATTTGATCTTCGCTATTATTTTTATTGTATTTTGATGCCAAAATCATAATCTTTGAAATTTTCTGCCATCTGCACATTGGCCTGCTGCAGCAGGTGGCTACTACCTGGCTACCAATACTTCGTTACCCTCATTTGTTTAGCTCTGGCTAATGAACATGAGAGTTCGAAGGCTTGCCGTTTTACCTGAGGTTTATGTGTTCGATGTATACGACAGTAAATATTTTTTTCCATTGCGTAACCAAGACGGACACTCACCTTTTTTCAGTTTGTCTAAGCAAGAATATAAAATGCAGGCTTTATTAGATACCACAAGTAATCTATTGATGAGGGCATACCTCTATATCCAAATGATACTGGAAGGCAGATTCCCCAAACAAAACATACGTACTTTCTGTATTGATGCAGGTCAAATACAGTAGACGAAAACATTATGCAGAGCAACGGACATTTTTTATGCTTTTTTGCGAAACCCGCAGTGCTTCTCCAGATCAGTACACTTTTGGGGTCTTTCAAGAACCGGAAAACAAAATCACGCATACATGTGTATTATGGAGCAGTGTATGCATTATTTGTGACGAATTGCAAATACTTGCTTGTCTAACGTCTGCAATTATCACCGTTTACTTTTATGTGGTGTACATTTTCGATACATCTCGAATTTGTGTAAAAATTTACCACTAAATGGGCCTGTATGATACTTTGGAAAAACGTACCTTTATCCGTACAATCCGCCACTGAAATGGTTTGAGTACAAATCAAATAAAATAAACAACGCCTATTTATTTGCAGAAATACCTCTTCTTTTTTGAACCCTTCTACGCAGATGTTCACGTCTTACTCTACCTTGATCGAACATCCGCCACTGAAATGGTTTGAGTACAAATCACAGTAAATAAACAACGCCTATTTATTTGCAGAAATACCTCTTCTTTTTTGAACCCTTCTACGCAGATGTTCACGTCTTACTCTACCTACTTTTGATCGAATACCGAAACCTGGTGACCATATTGTGCATTACCAAGCAAATGTTATTGAACAAAACTACAAAGGTAATCTGAGTTCAATAATGATCGCAGCAATTAATTTGTTTTTCGAGGAGTCACTCGATCGAATTGGAACAAGAAGTGCTTGGAACATTTTAAATCAACAGCCCTCCATAAATCCCTAATATACCGTGTTTTCTAGGTAACAATGGTGCTCATTTATAAATCTCAACGTAGTTTCAATATGGATTTGCAACTCCAGCTTTTGAGCGTTTTGTTATGTGCATTTTAGGTGCATTAGAAAGTAGGTAAATTTGAACAGTATATTTTCTATGTATCAAAAGTGACTGCCAAAGAACATACCGTCTATTTTTAACCCGTAGATATTTCGAAAACGAAGTGAACGTACCATCCTTCCCTGTTAATCGGAGATATTGAAGTAGATGTCATGACTTTCGAACAAAATGCTGGAACTGAGACATTCTTATGTAAACCAGCATATTCAGAGTACAATTTATCTACACTGTGGGAACGAGAGCAAAACAATTTCCAATGACGGTGGTAAAAGTACAAGTGCACAAATGATGACTGCTCCTTATAATTTAATTTTAAATTTTATTTAGTAAAATTCCATGACCGTTTAGTATTAAGAATTTTCAGATATAAGTAAAACGTAGCTTTATAATGTGGGAGAATAGCTCAAACTGCGAACTCCGTTTTATGGGGGGCTTCCAATTTCAAAGCAAGAACAAAACTCACTTTCTTTATCGCATGATTTTCCTAGAGGGTTGGTCAGGAGCACAACAGGGCAAAGCCTTTAAATATAAGCCCGATTTTAAACCTAAAACGTTTTACTGCCTCTTTAATCTGGTGGAAGAAAGTAGAAGAATTAAGCCCTACTAAATAGCTTTGCATATGCCTCAGTTTTTGATGTGCGAGACTGTCTATTAATTTTGCACGTTTTGTAAAACAAGTTTTGATGCAAACCACAGGCAACTACAATGCATTGGCCTTGGTTTTTTCATCTAGAATTTCGAATATGAAACGGATAGTTTCATCTCAGTGGGATATTATCGTTTGCGCAATAAACTAACCTTCACTAAGCAAAATATTTTGCTCCAACTGGTCTACATCTGTTTCATCCCTCTTCAAATCGATAACTGTAGCTTTTGCGCACGGTATTTCACATTTAGTGCCAACCAAATAAGATAGGTATTGAACGTTCACCTAAATAATGCCATCAGTATGGGTCAGTCCTACCTAATCCCACTAAATGTTATTGCGTACCGAACAACCAAAACGAATAAGGCGTGTCTGAGTTTTACTAAAAATTAGCGTGTATCGCAGGTAACAACGGAGTGAAATAAATTGCACTACAAGGATGTGCTTTAATATTTTGACTTGGATCTTCTGTCATATGAACAAGCGTTCAAAACTATTTTTTAGTATTATGCCTACTTAAATCATAACCATCTGGTGAGGCACTAACCAGCATACTATAAAGATGAAAAGCCGGATTTCGTCTCCAAGTGTTCGCGGGATTTTCAAAAGGGAAGTACTTCAGCAAATTCAAAGACGTATTCGATTGATCACCCTGCATGCACTCGTACTCAATCACAACCGTAATAGAAGTATTAGTCCCGCTTCATCATTTTATTGTAATCTATTTTTGCATAAGCTCCGGATTTCGGGTACATACACTTTTCATAAACGTCTATATAAATATTTCACCAGCAGTAGACCCTTATCGTGCGGTATGTGTATTGTAATTGAGGTAAGCACACTTCAGCCGAACGATATGTGACGATCACGGATAAACAAATATTTTCTTATGTCAGAGTGGTTGAGTAACCCGGCTGAGTCCTGGCCAGAATGTTGCCGATTGTTGAGATAACCGCACGCGGTGAATTCCTTAAAAATTTATTGTCTAGCGGTGGTTCATAAACTAAATAAGTATGCAATCCTCTTGATGGCATTATAGGAAAATCTATTTGCAAGCATTTAGCTGGTTACCCAAACTAGGTTCAACTGGCAGCTTATTGAGAAAATTCTTTTTTTTCAGCCTCAAACCAGGCCAAATGTGTAAGCGAGCATAGGTGTGGCTAAAATTGTCCAAATCATCTTACCTGAACAGGATACAATTAGTGACAATATCAACACGATTAGTTGAAGGGTAAATCGCATTTTACGCATTTAATTCAATGGTTTGCTCGTCTAATTTTCGCAAATATTTATGTATTCTGATTATTGATTTTCATGCACATTTCTAGCAGCGCGTTGTAGAACGAGTGCTTCAGCAAACTTGTGAACCCTTACGGAAAATGACGCTCACAGTAAAAGATGACGCATTCCGGCCGTTGTGATATCAACGTATTTAGTCGTTAAGCATGTTTATTCGCAAACAACGGAGCATAGGTATCATGCTGCAAAGCTGCTTAGAAGGTAGTCCAGTTATCCATCAATTGAAGCCAGTTCCAAACTAATAGCCGATGCAAATGTCCTGATGAACAGGCCTGTACGTTTGGAACAGCGTGTCACTCTCTTCTATGCAATGTGCTCAAACATGCCTATAGATCTTGCAGGCCACTTGGTTTGAGTTAGTCTTATACACAAATATAGCTGTCAGTTCTAGTGAACTAACAGTATGAATGTTATCGACAAATGAACCGTCAAGGTCTTCTTAGACAAATTTGAGGGAGTAAATTCGTTACGAATCTCAAGTATGAATATTTGGAAAGTAACAACTCAGTTTTGTACAAGGTCGGGGTTTTGACATCCTTTTTTGCTCAGAGTTGTTTTATATAGTAGTGACAACCTGGTTTCCTCCACGCCTACCTGATTTTCGGCATGCTTATTTCATTTCATTACCCGTTGAAGTGATGTTTGTGATTAACCAGTTTGATAGAAGCATATGTTTGTTTTGGATTCATAGTCTACCATTACTGCAGAAAACGAAATATGTTCACTTGCGCATCAGTTTGATTGTTGATTTGAATGAGTTCGAACACCTTGCGGAGAATTACGCACGTATTATCCAGCATCGATTTCAATTTTGTGTGCTGGAAGAATCATTGATTAGCCCGAAGACGCAAACCTTTTGGGCTTTATTAATGCATTTAGGTGCCTGGAGCAATATTGTGATGTTTCTCTCAATTCGCAACCCAGCAATGTATAAAAGTGTCTCCTGAATTACATGGTATCCCGATTTTCGATTACTTTTGTCCTTTCAAATCTTATTGTTTCCCATTCGCGATCATATCATTTATCTGGCTTTGCTCAGTTGTCGTAATTCCAGTTTGAATCACCATAATGAGAATTCTGTCTTGAATTTTTGCCAGCCTTGCACGGGTGTAAAGTTTGCTCCTTGTGCATTTTTGTGGTTAGCAGCTGGAAATACATTTCTCAACCCAGTGTTTAAATGACGACGTAATCAAACGGTTTGCGGTTTGAAAAAACTGTTTTTTATATTATACCCAGAGCTTTATTACATAACTTGTACTAACTTGTACATAACTTTGTACTAGGTTACTGCTGGAATCGCATTAGATAAACTTGAAAAAGTAGATGGTATTAGCTTATTATATTTGCTACAATAATCTATGAGCAAAAACTGCAAGGCT
The DNA here is from genome assembly GCF_000715545.1 of Opisthorchis viverrini. NCBI lineage: Eukaryota > Metazoa > Platyhelminthes > Trematoda > Opisthorchiida > Opisthorchiidae > Opisthorchis > Opisthorchis viverrini. The sequence continues at coordinate 71,197 of NW_008752266.1, read as the reverse complement.
TAATTCTATCGTTGACCAACATAAATTGATGGGCCGATTTGTTTCAGGTAGAGACGGCGGAGAATCCTTTCATTGCGGTAATTTTCGGTGAAATAATAAATCCAGTTTGGAAGTGTAACGGGGGCAGGATGCGGTTATAGTAGGCTTTGCTGAGGTTCAGATAACTGAATTGTTAAGTTAACGCCACCTTGGGCGGTCGTCCAGACGTAATTGCTCAAACCTGCGCATCAAATCATCGGGAGGCTCCAATGGGTGAAATCGTTCGAGCATAAAATGGATACTCTCTCGGGGAATCACTAGCATTATCTTTTCGAAATTGATTGGTTAGAACAGGCGATGGATTGGTGAGACAAAATCACGTAGTGACCACACCAAATTTCCATTGAGTATATTTAGTGTCTTGAAAATGCGCAAAGTTAGACACATTAGAATAAGGTTAAGTTCCTATTCGTGACGCTGACTTTGATTGTGTCGATTATCAGAATGCCTGTTGATTTCTAACCATCCGGGACGTGTCCCGGGAAATTTAATTTCCACTAAAGGCGGTAAATCTTTGAGCAAGTTTTTGCCACTGCTAGTGTGAATACAACGCAGTGTCACCACAATTAACACTATCTAATTGTTTACATGCCTGCCGCATTTTTTAATTTAATAAACAACTAAAAAAATAATAAAAATAAGTTTGGTTGTGAGGTGCCATTTGAAGTTTCTCTGCTCAACTCTCACTTTCCGGAGATCGTGATAATTTACGGCGTTTGCTCCTGTGCACTTGGCGCGAAGGTATCCTTTGCCCTAGTTCAGACACTACAAAAATTTAGGCGTCTTCAGGTGACGTCTTCGCGTAAAATTCACACTTTATTCTGAGGATGTAGCACGGTATTGGCGAGCTTCCCAGAATGAGCGCTCACTCACATCTAATGGAAAATCAACTAGGGATGAGATTCGCTCCGTTATACCTCATTAGCTGTTTACACCATCCAGAATACCAGGACTGAACTCCGGATATCTGAAGCATGTGGCTAAAATTTCATCTTGATCTCATCACACTGTCAGAAATTATCCCATATAATTCGATTATCATCACTTGCTGAAGGGTGCGGGATATGGCTTTGTTTCTTTAACGATCTTGTTTTGTTTATGCAAACAGAGAGAATCACTTGTATCCGAGCATACCAGCTGCTAGGATACAACAGTCCTTCCGTCGTTTCCAGTCAGCTTTGTAGCTGAAACTGTGGAAGATGACATGATGACGCTCTTGGGGTGTCCTTCACTCTTAAGCTATCAAACTAAGTGAATGGATATTCTGTTGCCTAAATGATCTTAAGAACGACTTGTGGTGCACAGTGAACGCATCACTAACCATTCGTCGCCCACTTGGTTTAGGTATTATATCAAATGAATTATCGCTACTTACATCGTGGGAATATGGCTTACTGTTATAATCCTGCGATGTAAGGCAAGGACAAAGATTGTGAACCAGGACGTTTTGCGTGTGCTCTCTTGTCTTTCTACGGATCGCTTCCAGGATAAAAATTAAAACGACGCTGTTAAGAATGCTGCGTTGACCTTGGCAATATCTACGCCAGTAAAAACGCAAGGCTTCACTGGCATCCTTTATTTATTCATCAGCCTAAACACCGGAAAGGGTACATACTCCTCAATCCTTTTTCGGATGTTCCCGGAAAGTAAAAAACGTGAAACATTGTCAGTGCACGTTGTTTACAACAAGACAGAAGAGACAAGCCTGACCCACCAGATATGAACACCAGGTAGGATAACAAAGCCAGAAAGGTGAACAATAGGTTTCGAAATTTCTCAGTGAACACACAGAGTGTGGTTTTCCAGCGTTATTTGCTGCCTGAAATGTTCCTCATATGTGAGTCAGACGGTCTTTTCTCAAAAAGGTCCGTTGATTTGTTTTCGTACACTCATATGTTATGGCACCTGGTTGCAGACGTGCACATTACTAATTTAGATTATGTTCGGTAATATTATAAGACCAGCTTGCCTAATAATTGACGAAGAAACCATGGAGACAGCCAAACAATAACTTTTCTGTCCCTGAATGTTCCAGTTCTTTCAGTGACTTGGCAACAACAACCCGATTTACTTCCATTTTGAGTGTCAAAAATTATGCGGTAGTAAACGGCAGTAGTTAAAAGGTTTATCCCAGCAGCCTTGACCATATATCGTCTTGGTAAATTCCTCAAGCCATCAGGCTGAGCGTCCATACAAAAGTACAGTTTGCACGGCGCAGGCTTTGATACAACCATGTGCAGTTGCCGTCTTTCCATGAAAGTATCAGACTTCAGTAACTCTCTTGAATGACGCACATCAGTTCACCATTGGATTCAGCTTCGTGTTCAAACGTGATTTTCTGGGGTTTCCGTGACTCACTGTATGCTTTTGACCGACAAACTAGGATTTACATCTACTGTGGATGCACCCAGCGAACGTGATTCACAAATCCTCGCTTACTATTGCGGACGATGCTAATGTGTTCATTGTTCATGCCACAACATGTAAGAATCAGAAAATATTGGTCCCTTTTCATGTTCAAGCCTAAACACAATCTAAGAAAAGCAGTCCGAAACCGCATGCTCTCCCATAACCAAAGATTTCAGATAAGTTTTGTATGGCTGAAAACAAACAGGTTAACAAGATCCGAAATTTGAGCACGGCGGACAACCTGACTGGCACTGGCAAACGAAATGATTCATGTTGAGGTTTCGCTTCACGTCTACGCAGGATGACAAGAGATGAAATACACCTACGGCGGTGATCTTAAATGTTTTACACGCAAACGGGCATGCATTGTAGATTGTGTAACCTACAAATATCCCTTTATGAATTATGCAGTACACCACGCGAGCCGTTGTTGGACTTCGACATGCACTAACGCCTTCCCATTCCCAAGAAAATGCTTTATCCCAGTCTAGCTTTTGGCACGGTGGAGACTGCCAACTCAGTTGTCTTAATTTAAATGCGCCGATGATGTTTTTAGCATGCCAACAAAATGGTCGCGTGTCAAGTTTACTTTAAAAATGTTTGTATAAATAAGAGGAGTTTCCAGCGACAGAAATCAGCACCAGGTTGCCCACATGCACATAATTTGAGTGAACAGTTAATTGTTGAAACTTACCTCAAGTGCCATGCGTTATTGCACATCAACGGGTTTTTGTATACAGAGGATTACATCTGAAAATTTCGAATTCTATTTGCAAGCTGGCAAGATTTAGAAAAATATGAATGCTACTCCGTGGAATTCTAATCCATGTTGATAGCTCACGCTCGAATAAGCCATAGTTTTAGCTCAACACAATAAAGGTGTTTCCAACAAAATCTGCTTCACTCCAATCCAAATGGCACGAAATGTGGTATGTACAACATTTTGGTTGGCAATTATGACAGCGCTCAAATAAATAACCGCTGCATTGCTCGTTTTTTTTTCAGTATTCTGTTTTCTCGCATATGCATTTCAGTTTCTTTCCGCACGATATAGTGCGCGCTGCACCAAGGTCCACCAAAGAAATATATATATATATATGAGTCTGTTGCAACACGTCCTACAGAAGTTGACTTCAATCATAAGATATTTTCACATTGCAGGCATTTAAGCGAGATAACTGAACTAAATAAAATATCAGATATGACGTTTATACAGTTGGGGTTTTTCTATAGAGGAGGGGTTTCCTACGGTAATGAGGTATAGTTAGGTTTACCCGGGAGGATATCAAATATACTATAAAAAGTGTTCATATTTTAAGCAAAAATCCCAACACCACACGAGAATATTCGGCAATAACGTCAACAGAAAATGATAGCTTGCACAGCCTGCACGTTTCACACCATCAAATAGCCTTGAGATCTCACGTCAGCAAGCACAGTCATCTGATCCGTTTGAGCCAATTGACAATCCTTGGTGGCACTTTTTTATGTTGTTACGTGAGGCCGGTGCGGCATTGAGATGTTCCCTCTGGATGATCTCAGAGCACTGTGTTTAAATAAAAAAAAGTATGAATGTCCAAAAATTCGGCTTTTCAGTAATCCCAGTGAAAATGCTTTTAACAGTAAAATAATGGAGAAATCATGGGAATAAGCACATTTTTGGATGTTTGTTTGCATATCAGGCTATTCTGTAAAATGATTTACACGTAGGTAAGTGGACATTATGAGGTCAAAAATGTAGGGCTTTGGGATAAATCCTATCACAATACGGTTGTCAAATGTTGTGATAGTTTCACATTTGTCCAAAAAACTGAGATTTGTCATTCATTTCAATAAATTTGTTTTGTCCAGGAGTCATTTCAGAGAAATACATGTTAGCAAAAGTTTCCATCTTCTTGAAGAACCGAGCAAATCATGTGTTAATACACAGAAGTAGATTTCCTCGAACGATGCACAGACAAGCTGGCAAAACTGCGTCGATTCATGATAAATACTTTTGATGATTCTACCATGTTGGGTGATCGCAGCATCTTGACTTGTATTGCCTGAATGATCAGCATCCACGCCTCCGATAATTCATGAACTCGCATATTAAGTAAATGAAAATGATAGTTTATATTTTGTTAGCAACAAGAAATGGTGCATCCCTGGCGCACATAATCTTCAGTAGGCAATTGCTTTACAAGCGGTCACACGCTACGCCAATTGTTATGAAAAGCACCTCGAATATTGGGAGGTCTTCAGATCAAGCGACGGACTTAGATGACAAACCAAGGACAAAAATTCTTCACTTTTCAACCATCATCCACTGTGCTTCATCGTATCTGTGTAACCGTAAGTTCTACCTAATTGCATGGTGAATGTGATACCCCTATTATCTGTGTGACTCACTGCTGTCTTTGTTCCAGGTTAAATGTGCCGAGAATTTCCAAGTGATTCATTTCACTACCACGACACGCACGGCGCTAAGATACGATGCAGTATCATGCAAACGTTCTACCTGTCCGACGCTTACAGGGCCGCGGGAATAGCCATGTTTCTTTGCACCTACGTTCCACAAAATCTTTTGTGACGTACTGGTTTCTCCACGATCAAAAGTTGCGGCATTATGTTTTCGAAGCCGCGTTACTAGCAATTTATGTAACGTTACTCCGGCGACAAAATGCACCCCAAAATTAACTCTATGAGTTGCGTCAGCAAAGTGCGTGCCGTAGAAGCAAATGTATCCATTTTATGAAACACAATATAATCATCTCCGCTAGGATGGTCAAAATCGCTTAGGGTCAACTTAAACTTGCCAGATGCATCAACGCAAGTGCCGTCGCAGTCAACTCGATCTCATTTGTAAAATGCAGACGAGTTGTGTATGTACTGGAAAGGTCTGTTAAGATAATTTCAATCAGATTTTCTGTTTTTTTTAGTAGGAACAGCACCAACGTTATTTCATTCCGGCTGAACATTTAGTTGCTGGCCATTGTGCGGTTCTGCTGTTTTCACTAAAGCTGTTACAGTAAGCCATGCGAAACCTGTCCACCAGCGTTATGTTGCGCGCCGTACTTATAACGCGCCTAACTGATAGTCCCCATGAAGTCAATCACTGGTGCACGGCCTGGAAATGTACCAAGGTAAAAGAGGAATATATGATGTCGGGATTAGTTTTTCTTCGCCTCTGGGATGGTATCTCATTACAAGATATAGAAGCTAATTAGCTGCTTGACACAATTTGTCCACATGATGTGTCAGCTCTTAATGGTGCACATTTTAGGTACTATAACTTCGGAAGAATATAGCTTTCGTGTAAGGGCCCTGTAAACAGGGGCACGCTTCTTTGGACACTGGAGATTCAGCTTTTTCTTTAACTGTATAAGGCATAACTTGCTAAATAATTCACATCTCGACAAAATACTCTGTCACTTTGCTGAACAGTAAAAGAACTCACGCCTATTTTCAGCTATTTCAAAAGAGCAAGTGTAATTTTTTTGCTTGCCTACTTCTCAAAATAAATTTCAATTTTTGAAATCATTATCGGCACCAGCTGGAGAAGATCTACATTACGGACAAGAACAAATGTTGTAAACACACGATTCAGAGGGCAGTTTAAAGAGGACTCTAACGACAGTAATTGCGGGAGCTTTATAATTTCTTGGCATAAAGATTAAACAGGTGGAAGGATTATTAATCCCGTTGAATTCACTTTTTTCATCATGTTCATTGGAGACGTTTATGGCTCTGCGTCTTATGACGATCTTCTTGATCATCACTGTGAATTTGGCGAAACGATTACATCTGGTTTTGTGAGAACCACCCAGAAAGATTGAGCATTCAGACTAACCCATGATTCTCTGGTGGCCAGGCAAAAAATGCAACATGCCTATGCTGTGAAAAAACTCGGTTTCGGTCACCAGAATACCAAGCAAAGTAGGCATGAGGTTTGATCAACTCTGTTGATACTACCGAAGTCTGAGGTGACTCACTTTTTAGTTTATTGGGATCAAACTCCTGGTCCCTTGCAAGCGAGGCGTTATTTCTGACCCATGGGATGGAAAGGATGATAGAAATTCGGGGTCCAACAGTAGCTTAAAGGAAGTCGATGGTGGGGGTATTTTCATAACTGCTTCACTTGCAAATGCGGGCATGAGTGCTGGAATCCAGTGCCTGAGAACTAAGCCCCTAAGTACTGATTACCCTGTGTATTTCACATTAGCGTTTCAATGTATACTTTTGTCATGAATATCCACTATTTTGTGTGGTCTGATGCCAATGAGGTTTGTTCCGTCCTGTGAGTTATAATTTGTTCCTAAATCATTCGCCATAATACTTCACGTATTGCTTGTGATTTTTAGGCGCACATACATGAGATACCGTGATTTTATTTTGGTGAATGTTGTCTTCCGTACTGGAAATACGTTTTCGGATAAAGGAGAGGTGGAGCTAGGAAACTATTGCCGGAATAATCCATTGTAGGTTGCTCTCAAGTGTTGACGTTCAATAAACGCGCACTGTACATCCGTTTTTTTTTAAATCTGTCAACACAACTTTGACGGTGTGGTCTGGATATTGTCTACATGCCATGGAACCACTGATTTCCAGCGAAGGTGCGAGATCGTTAACTATGATTCGTTGTTATGGAACCGCTTCCATATAGGTTAACCGGAAAACCTGGAAAATTTCCGACGAACATGGGGGCAAAGAAGTGTGCATCATTCAATATTCTCCGAAAAACGACCAAAGCTGTGTGACTAGAACAATTTGTGTAAATAGCTTGTCAAGAAAAAAAAACGAAAGCCCGATGAATTTTTCAATGGTGGCCGATGCGGAACACGAACGTTGAGTCCTCGGAACTCAACCGATTCCAGAACACGGCCACCATTTGTTGGTCACTTCCACCGCCATGTGTTCTAGATATGTTTCCCGTATTTGGTGGTGCCGCCGTGTTACTTTAAGAAAAGCATCGACGTCAATGAAAATGTTCATTCTGCAACACGCATATTCGCTGGGTTTTGCGCGAACTCGTGAGCTTAGTCATGATTTGCATGGTCATGGTCATAAGGTCTCTACTGAATAAACATCCAGAAATTGTACACAACGGTGAAATCTTGGTACCGAAAGGTTAGTGGTTAATTCATTGTACTAGTTAAGAAAACTTTGTAACCCAGGATGTGTTTTTCCAGGCACAGGAAATCTAGTACGTTGTTTGATGCAAGTCAAGTGTGTTTTTGCTCAGTTCACCGTTTGTCGACCATGATTGCCAGCGTTGCTCCATCACAGACATCAGAAGAATCCGCCTAGAGAGAGATGACTCCAAAAGTGTATAATTATAGCTGTGATAAAAATACATGGGTGCCTTAATCTCTCTTCAAATAACTGACACGATTATCACAAACTCAAGATAGTTTAACCTAGCACCTCTCGTATTCACGGTCCGAATGCCGGTATCGTCTTCTGAAAAACTCAACCGTGTTTTCACGTCCCTTGAACAGCCAAGCAATACTGGTTTAAAATTAGTTGCTTTTATCATGATTAGGTTTTTCCTAATCCACTACAGTCATCAGCAAACAAAATTGTGATCTTGTATTCCAAGTTGTTTTGGGCGTCATAAATTTTAGCCGGGAGTGAGGACAAAAACACTTTATTGAATTAAGTGTTGTTCTCCTTGAATGCCAGTATAAGCAAGTGAATTCAAGGATGTGTTTATAAGGAAACTGCATAATGAAACATGAATTCCTCTGAGTAAATATATAAGCACAAACATGAGGGGGAAATCGTTGGTTATCCATTCGAAGCAACCACATTCAGAGTCATGTGAAAATGCTGTGGAATTTCACCAGGCGACGACAAACAACGAAAGTATGTTTCCTTTGTTATGGCTTAGTTTCGAACTTCATCGTTTATGTTCACTTCCATCGCTTTATGGTTCCTTTGTTGCATGCGAAACATCCAAGTTAATAGCGGAATTCTTTGAATCCGGATGCTTTGGAGATACGTTTTACGAGGGCTTGTTATCATTATTTTGAAAGCAAGACGAAGATGTCACTGACGTTCAATGCTGACCATCAAGTGGCATACCGCAGCTCTAGTTCTGACAACCATTATCTATATTTTGCTTCAGCAACTCAGTTTCTCTCTGACTGACTTGGATAGACTTGATGGAATGGGCCTTTGTCTCATGAAAGACAATCCAGCACTTGTGTTGTTGATAACAACTTTGGCTGAAATTGAATTGTGGCTTGTCAGAGCACCGTGTACTGGTCAGATAATAACATTTGTTGGCATATTGTCGCTCAAGGACTGACCCCAAATGTATTTAGAAAGAAGGTATTAGAAACCGGCCACTGCTACTGATAACCTTAATAGTAATTGAAGTAATAATTTTTCCCGAAGTTTTGCACTTTAACCCAATAGGCTCCAACGGCTTCACTTTTATAAAACTCGCCAGTTGACTGAATGTGAGCAAGAGGTAAACTGTCGTTTTTGCTGAGGAACGAGGAGGGTATTCTTACGTAAACCAATATACACTAGAATTATGGGGTGTTTCACGCGCAGTGTGTGGGGTAGATGATAATAAATTGATTGGAATGGTGGCAAATGCACATCTGCCTACAAAATCGGTAGCACGATCAACATGGATGGTGGATTGATAGCTATGGAACAGTAGATATGTATAGACATTCGTTTTAACTAAAATCCAGCATTCTAAAATATCCGCTAGAATACTATGGTAAGGTGCTGACAAGTCAACGAAATTCCGAGAGATTTATTTTTCCGTTTTCGGCCAGGTATTGAATGACGCAACGTTTGCTTAATTATTATTCACTATTATTAAATTGGCGCATCCCACAAATTCGAGTGCGTTCCTGGTATATGAATTTTAGGTCATGGCATGAAAGTCTGGTCACTCGATCGCGGGTGGCTAACAGCACTGTAATGAATCCGCAGTTAGAGATGACAGAGTCACACGTAATCCTGCGTAACAAAAAAATAAAGCACGCATTTACGCCTTAACTTTGTTTTGAGCGACAAATTTTCACAAAGTGCTAACGCTCATTTTCACAGATTCTCCATCTAAGCTACTTCAATTCTAGTAGTCACACATACTGCTTAATTCCAGATGTCGTTGTCGTTTATCACACACGTTAGGTAATCTTTCTTCAAACACCGGTTATATCACTGGGCGGTAGATTTATTCCGACATGATGTCACAAGTGCGATTCAACGTCCTCATCGGTGAAAATCTTATATACGACCAACAATTTCGCAAATAGAGTAAATTAACTACATTATGTATTGCATCATAAGCGTTACATTTGCATCAACATTTGGAAGAATAGGTGTTATAATGCATCTCACTAAACACAGGAGTCCTTCAACTCGCAAACACGGGGCGAAATTTTCAACACGTGAATATTAGGAAATGATCCACCCATATATCCAAAAGAACCGCGCGCAATTTTTTTACTCCTAATTTTTTTCCGGATTTTTCTTTCAATGATTGTTCATGAACCCCGACTCCACAGCAGCAGGGGGACCCGCCCTGGTACGGATTCTTCTGCTAAATCCTCACACTCCACCAAATTCTGTGGCAACATCATGCGTACAAATAACAGACAAATTCAATTCACGGATACCGCGAATGAAGTTCTCTTTGAATTACTTGCCCATCAAGGACGTTCCAGGAAGTTAGTGAACGGGATGCGTGTTCCAATGATCTCGGGCGTGTAGATTCATAAGAAGAGGTTTAAAAGCCCGTAACCAAAGCGACGCCCATCTCCCCATTTCATCTGATAATAAAAGTTTTATTTCTCATCGTGTACGCAACATGATCGGGTTGTCACAATCTGAACGCGCCAGGCAACGGAGAGCAAGGAACAAAAACCACAACATGCGTATTGCATACAGTGTCATGGAAGTTCTGGAACCAAAAAAAGACTACAGCAGTGAGGCATGTTGTACCAACGACTGCGCCGGCTAGCCCACTATCGTTTTTGGCTCTTAGTAACACACAGATACAACCGGCCGTAACAACGAGTTTTAAATTCTACTCTACCACTGAAGACTTCTCGAATAACAGCGACAACACCGTTTTGGAGGATGCTAGTCTCGCATGGACTCAGAAATATCATTGCCTATTTTTGTAGCAAACGGATAAGTTGCAGCAGTAAACGGTCCACTGAAGACGACTTCTGAGCGCGATGGACTCATATATGTGGAGACAAGCGGTAAAACTTACAGATTAAACAAAGACAAGATTTGAACTCGGGAATGCGGAATGATGCAATATCTCTGTGTTCTACGACGAGGTCAAACTTTAAACCTGCTGGACGATTCCGTCATTAGTGGCCCCCAAATGCATATCTGTTGGCTGCATAATTTCGACAATTTTGAAGCTGCGATTTGTCTCCCAAATACCTCTGTAAATCAGCAATCGAGTTGCTCAACTTACGTAACAAACCAGCCATTTCAAGGTCACGGCTTTCCGCCGTCGGAATCGGGACATGTTACGCAGTAAATGCGGTAGCTCTGAGGCAAGACCTCGACACATCGTACAGTTACTAAACATGAGTTCTTCGCGGAGCCTGATCGCTATCTGAGGATGCTGAACTTAACGGCGCGATTTAAATATATGTAAGAATTGTACGTTTAATTTCGAAGTGACCTACTAAACGTTGCTAGGTGGTTTTCATGCGACTAAAGACTAGGTACAGAGGACTTTGCGGGCAGAATGCTTACCCGACCAAAGCTTCTTAAAGTACAATACATTGCCTGATCATCCAGCTTGGAGGGATGGCATGGTATGATGCGCCACCAAACCACCCTTTAGAAGATTTGTTAACGTTGAAACTCTTCCTCGGTATTTTCGGTAATGCAAGTGAAACGAAATCCAGAAGTGGTTGTAAAAAATTATCGTGCTATACCATAAAAGAACCCATGGAGGTGAAGTTTCATGCTGACAAGAATATATTTCTGTTACGTTTGGTGTTGACTGTCTTATTTTTGTCCGATGAAACGGAGAACCGAATTAACTGGATCAGTGGATGGGGCACTCACGATGGCTTCATTGCTGGTCTCCGTTGCACAAATATCAACTAATTAGGTTCTCAACGTGAATACGAATTTGGTGGTCAACCATAAAAAGACTGATTGTTGTCCTCTTGTTGCAGCTTTTAAAAGTCTGGAGTCTGTTACAAGTTGCGCGATATTTTCGCATTGACAATAACAGTGCTCCTCAGGATTAATACACTTACCGCAGAATTACCGCCATCTAATCAACCGCCACATTCTGTGCAATACAGGCTCACGAGTTCATGTAATGTAACTCGATCGATGTGTGCCTGGTGTTTACCAGCAGCAACCCAAATGGATTGCGCCGTCGTCAAACGAGGTACGTGTAAGCATTCAGCTTGTTCTGTCCACAGCGACTTCTATCACCAAGTATACTATCAACAATGATATCGGACGTTTGGCGCGTTCATTCCCTGAATTACTTTGTCAATAGGATATTCGAAGTTTTATTAATTGGTGAGATCAGTTTACTCCATTTGTTCGCATATGTTGGGAATCCAGACGAAGTAACTACCACCAGTTCTGTCCAATTGGTTACGGTTCCGCTTGACTCAGTTCAGTTTAGTCGAGATTGCCAAACAATCGGGCGACCGCGGCTGTGGACTGTCCACAAAACACAAGGGGAGAAAAGCTTGTCTACGACAAAGTCTTCTTAATGTCTCCTCAGTGTAACCACTCTGGAGTATTGTTTACTGGAAGCATGAAGTACATCTGGTGTTTTTAAACATCAGTGAAATGACTGGTTTCAAGTGAGTAGTCTCCAGCATGATTCGTCGTGGTGATGCACCTTGCAGTGATGGTGCGCAACTATTTTTTTCCCAGTGATGACACATTTGGTAATCTCTTTCGGGAATCCGCAGGCGCTTTGTGACACAGCTCTTGAGCCAATTACTCTTGTTTCCTCAAGGTTTTTGTAAATGTCTTCCTTGACTGGTAATATATCATGGTTTGAGCTGCATTGAAGGGTTCGATTCCCAAAAATGTACAGGAATACTCTTCGTTTGAGCATAGTGACACAGTAAACAGGCTTTTGTTTTACTTGATCTTCAAATTTAATCTCCGTTCGACTTTGAATCTATATTTTCGGCAAACGAATACCTTTCAGAATTGAGTTGCTCCGGCGCTTGGAGTAAATTATTGCCAGGCAAAACAATGAGGAATCAATTCGAACGCAGATTTTGAATCACTTATCTGGCAATCTTGCACGAAGATTAGGAAGCAAAACTACAATTCACTCAGTGAATACCCTGGGTTTGTCACGAAAGACACGACCTGAAGTATTTCAGTGACGTGCCTCAAAGTTTAAGAACCTACGCAAAAATCAGAGAAATATTTTAATTCTCACAACTTAGAATGTTTTTTCCGGAATGCTTTTACACACCGTTCAATTTTTGCGATGACTCAGTGACGAGTATTATAAATTATAGCAAGAAAGACGGGATGGGCCAACCTAAAGCAATGCAAACGTCATACGTAACCGAAACTCTGGTTGCGTTCGTGTCAGCTGAACGACGGTAACAATGTTGCGTTGATCTCATGACTGTACGTGCAGAAAATGGTAAGAACGGAACGCTGAGTGCACGGTGCATAAAGAAACCCAATATTTGCGTAGAACTGCAAGCCATAGCTTAGCCAAAACTGTATTGCAATTTACGTAAGCCCATGGTGACTGATGCAGCTTGGTTGGGCAATGGACAATGTAAAGGAAGTCCCTATATTGTACCAACATACAGAAATATGTGCAACCCCATTAAAACTTGTTCTCTGCAATTCGAGCCGCAATTTTTTTCAATTTATACGCCTTTCTGTAACCCCTAACTGAGGCGCACATGGATAATCAATCACATTAATTTTGTTCCTGGTATACCACTTGTGAAGTCATTTATAAAAAATGTCTGACGCAAGAAGTGGGAAAAAGAGTTGATTTAGAGAGATACCAGCCGAGTATTTCCTCACCTGTTGACATTAGCATCTACTGAGTTACAAGCGTATGCCTTCCTTAGGACAGCCTTTTGGATATAGCTCTGTGATAAAATCAGTGAGCACCTAAACAGGTTTCTACATTTCCGGAACATGCTTGTTTAGAATGCACAAACAAATGATGTTAGCAGATTCAGGGGGTAATCAGGGGCTAGTGAAATAAAGGTAGGCGAGTGCAACCAGAATATCCTTCTACCATAGTACATTAGCGGTTGGCGTCCACATACTTTGTTAAGATAGCTGACACTTAGTGGTCATGGTCCGCGGTCGCTTCAACCTGCGTAATACTCAATGTTACTGCGTGATCCGGGGGAAGAGGGAACTTATGGTACAGCCGAACGTAGTTCACAACTCACGAGCAACTGACACATAGATGTGCTGAAGATAGTCAGGAAATACTTCACAACTAGTAGCGATTGATCAAGACACAAAAATGACTATTTAGCTAATCAAAATAGTGGACGGTAATTTTCATCTTGAACGTTAATTTGGCGTTTCAATAAATGAAGGAGTATTCATTAGGCCATTGTGATCGTAAACAGTTATCTCGAGCAATATACCATCATGACTTCCCAGCCTAATTTGTTACCTCCATTAATCCCAAATGATGAAGTCCCTTATAAAACCACCGCTAAGCCATCGGTCCACAGCTTGCGGGGACTTTTGCCCACAGAAGTACGGAAGTGGAAGTAATACTTTCATCCATTTGGGCGGCGGACCTTTAATTATTCCCGAAGTTCGCTTGCTTCGTCACTCCTTGAATCGGACCAGTAATGGCATATGTTCGAAAACTGGAAGAATTTCCGTATGCAAGCACATCCCTTACTCGTGGGGCACTCATGAAGTATGAAAGAGAAGAATTGAAAAATTGCTACCTAGTGTTTTGGTTGCAATTTATACCTTAAAGTCTACAGCTGGAGTATTGACACAGCATCATTCTTCTTCTTACAGCGATTTTGAAGTCAAACAGGGATTTCGGTAGAAATATATTATCAGTTTGATGCACCCATTATGCACATTATTTAATAGGCCTCTTAAAAGAGTCTTCAAAGAAGGGACAACGTTGGTGGGCCGACTCCTGTCGGTGTCGTTCCTGCCCTTTGTGTGATGATTTCAGGAACAGTTCCTAAAGTAGTGTTCAGTTGTCAAATCAAGCAAATCTATTCAAGTCACGTGTTTGTCTACATGTGATGATGCAATTGAGGACAACAGAGTTCTGTTTGTTTGTATGTGCTCAAGTTTACCAGGATTTTTGGGTTAACGAGATAAAAATTTCGAAATTCAAGGGTTGCCTTAGAGTTTCAACTGCAGGTGGACCGTGTAGTTACTTAAGCCCACATTTGTAGAAACTTCCTTGACGGCAAAGAAATTTTCAGTGAATATGTAGTTGTTAAAATTCCTTGTGGTTGCCCGGTTCCTGAAGGTGGAATAAATCAACGCGATCGGGTTTGTCAGTGCCACAATATGTAGTTGTTAAAATTCCTTGTGGTTGTCCGTTACCTGAAGGTGGAATAAATCAACGCGTTCGGGTTTGTCGGTGCCACGGATGATATTAGCATTGCCATTCTCTATGCATACGGGTGATTAGCAATTCATCCACGGGCGAAATAAAAATTAATTGGGATCCACAGGTAGTGGCCTAGGTATTTGAAGCTTAAACCGATATACATAAATTAAACAAATATTACTTAGAAGTCACTTGTGTGACCTTGGCTGATGGGTTTTTGAACCGTGAAAGAAGCTCACGTTACTTTTTCAGCATCATGGTCCAGTAATTTTGGGCACATTCGGTCACCAAAACTGTAACACAATCTGCACACCCTTCTTCTGTCTTCTTATAGGCAAACCACCATTTTATTTGATGGTGTATAAATACTAGTGTAACGGTGATACTAATGATTATGGAGGCACGCAAGTAGTATGTGTTGTTCGTAGAATTTCGCTTTGCGTCGATTGAAAAAGGGAATTCTGTTGCGGAATTCGTGGGGCCACTTTG
>NW_008752266.1:47773-54902 GCF_000715545.1 Opisthorchis viverrini | reverse complement strand
GAGGGAGCTGTGTCCGAAAACTTCCACCTTTTCATGTTTCGCCAATACGCGCCGTGTTTGGGGAATATTCCGAACTATTGACGGGCGATGAGGATCCGTTTGGCCTCTGTCCGTGGATTGAACACGAAATTCCTCTGTCATCAGAACGCTTTCGACCATATGGCCCCCGTCCGTTGCCGCTCCATCCACGGGAGGACGTCCATGGATAGATTCAGGAGATGTTGAAGAACGGTATAATCGGAGAAGCCAACAGTGCGTACAATTCCCCAGTTGTGCTTGTAAGGAATACGAACGGAAAATACAGATTTTTCGTGGATTTCTGGCGCTTGAATGAACTGACTGCAAATCGGGTTGTGGCTGTGCCTTCGGTTGCAGAGATTTTCGATTCCCTCCAGCATTCCCGATACTGTACTGTGTTCGAAATGCGTTCCAGATATTGGCAACTACCTATCAAGGAGGAGGACCAGGAGAAAACGGCGTTTACGGTTGGGGATATCCAATATCAATTTAGACGGATGCCGTTTGGTTTGTCCTGCACACCATTCACATTCCGGCGCTTGATGCTTCATGTAATCAAGGCACTCCAGAACGTTACTGTGTACGGAGACGATATCGTTGGGTACAGCAATTCGGAACCGGAGCACTTAGTTCACTTGAAGGCTGTTTTGGGGCGGATTCGGCAAGCTGGCCTGCGGACAAATGAAGACAAGAATCACCTCGCTTGGAGTTCGGTGACACTGCTGGGGCAGAAAGTGGGTGGGGGAGAAGTTAGCCCACTGCCCGAAAAATTAGCAAAGATCAAGGATTGTGCTGTTCCCAATTCAAAGCGGTCTCTACGGCAGTTTCTTGGACGAGCAGCATACTACAGCCGGTTCGTTAAGGATTTGAACAAGATCCCTGTGCCACTGTACGATTTGCTCGGTCAAACTCGGAAATTCGAATGGACCGGAGAAGCACATGAAGCTTTTGAGCGTGTCAAAGCGCGGATGTCGGATCAGCAACTGACCCTCAAACTTCCCAGGGTCGGAGAGATGTTCATTGTTGCAACGGACGCCAGTGATCGCGGTATCGGCGCAGTCCTAAAGCAGAGGAATGGAGTTATCGAATATGCCAGTCGCGTCCTGACTAACGCTGAACAGAAGTACTCCACCATTGAGAAGGAATGTTTAGCGATCGTCTGGGCCCTGGATAAGTGGAGACCATATCTGCTTGGGCAAAGGTTTCATGTCGAAACCGATCACAAACCCCTGGAGTGGATCAGGACCACCAGAGATCCTCGCGGGAAGCTCGCACGCTGGGCACTCCGGTTGCAAGAGTACGACTTCACAATCCAGCACGTGCCGGGGAAGGAGAACCACTTGGCTGATTGGCTGTCAAGGCCAGAGGCTGAAGATGAGGTCC
Organism: Opisthorchis viverrini; assembly: GCF_000715545.1. NCBI lineage: Eukaryota > Metazoa > Platyhelminthes > Trematoda > Opisthorchiida > Opisthorchiidae > Opisthorchis > Opisthorchis viverrini. The sequence continues at coordinate 53,501 of NW_008752266.1, read as the reverse complement.
CCAAGATCATGATTGGAGCCAATGGCCTCGTCGTCGAACTGGATCCCGGAAAGTTGGTGCAACTCCAACGGCAGGATCCGGTGTTACAAAAGGTTGCAGCCGCCTTGTTGGATGGAAGGAACATTGAGAACGGAGAGGGAGACAAGGAATTAGAAGCGTTCCAGAGTCACTTTGATCGGCTGGGGCTGAATGAAGCTGGCATAATTTCCTGGAACGCCACTGATTCAGATGTGCTGCCCGTGATACCTCGCGTCTTGAGACGGAATCCCATCGTTGAATGTCATGAGATGGCACATCCAGGGTGCACAAAGTCATACTTTTCACTAGCAGTTTTACCGATACTTGATAATTCAAGGCCTAACCTCATAGATACTGTTATTTTGGTTCCACTAGTACCAAGTTATCCTATGCTTTCATTTGTGAACACAAATAGACTTTGCCTCAAGCTTATCGTATTCTTTGGGTTCCGAATGTGCGATCGAATTCTGAAATGAACGAAACTTGGGTGAACATAATCGGGGATAAATTTGTCCTTCCTCTTGAGCATTTACGCATCGTCACAGGGCGGGAGTGGAAAATGCATCGCCGAACCCTAACCAAGCATGTCCTTGTAAACTTTCCATGTGGCATCACTGAACACGCTCCGGGGATAATAAGCAGGGTTCACAGTAAAGGGCAAATCACTAGGTGATATCAGCTACACGAGCTGAATAAACTAAATTCCAATAACTATACCAACCTGAGGATTCTTATTAGTTCAGAAGCAATTATTGTTGATCAATGGTTCTGCCTTATTTGCAGGGCTGTTACTGGTGGCATGTTCCTTGAAATAATGGTTCTTCATCGCCTTTGAAATAATTAATACTTCTGTCCGCGACTAGACGGTGACTTGCTAATTAGACAAGGCCTACAAAATAAGCACATTTTTCTCCACTGTTTGAACATATTGCTTCTTTCTGTGTACCAAATTTGTGGTCATCTGGTCGCAAAGCACGCTTCAATCGACAAATTGGAAACCTCGTTCTAATCAACCAAGTGAGATTATTCAACGTGGTACCAGTTTCCTCGAGCTCACTATGAGCAGCTGTGGCTGAAATGAATGTTCCGTTCGTGTTCACTGTGTATTTCAGTTGTTTGGGTTGATTTGTACATGGTGATCAGTGTAACAAGGTCTCCAACTCATCTCTGCAAACCACGCTTCCAACGACGAATTAAACTCTAACTATTTCCCGAAAGAGGCTAAATAAAAATGCGTCATTCCCAAGCCAATTATGTTGATTGGCAAAGCATGTTGTTGGTTCGCTCAATTACGGAACGCTTTTCCTGGCGGCCTGGATTCAGTAGTAACTTGCCATCGTGTACACTTTTCAGCGTTCGATGTCTAAGGAGTTTGAACTAGCTATCAGATTCATTCCTTAAAAGCGAAATCTTCCTCAATTTGGTTAGACCTGCATCCTTGGACTGAAGTCTGGCTGGGCTTTCACCGTTTTTCTGCCGACGTCGTCTAACTCATCACTGAAGACTCTCGCACTACGGTTTCCTGAAGCTACACTGGCGGAGCAGCGCAATAAATGGAGCTGCAGAAACATTTGGCAAACGATAAAATAAAGTATACTTTCTGAAACACTTTATTTGCGATGGGAAGCGAATGGGCAGTCCGGCTTGCCCAACGTCACAAATGAATCCCAGTCAGAATTGTTTGGGCCAATCAGTCTGACGCAAAAGTGAGGACTGTTTACTGAAACCCTTTTCAGGACGGTCAACCAACCGAAAGCTACGCGACACACCAAAATCATAGATATCATTAAATAGTGCATAAGGGTCATCTGGTACCCGAATAACAAAGTGCAAAGAAAGTGACTGCACTCCAGGAAGTTTGAGAACTACAGGGAGACTTTTTCCGGTATATTTGTAAGCAAGATTTTTTTATACATTTCATGACGCGGAGCGTCAGCGAAACGACAATGGTTATATGAAGGACTGGGTGAAGAGAGAAGGCGGTGGTTGAAATGCCGTAATGGCAGATGATAGTTCTTGGTTGCCTTACCTCAAGAGGAGGGTTTGTTTGGGTTACCCACCCTCAAGCTTTTCTCACCAAACTTCCATCTACAAAGCGGCGGATGGCTTCGCCAGAAATCGTTTTCTGTGCTCCGGGCGCAAACTGCTGCACCGTGAAACTGCTGTTTTTAATGATTAATTAGACACGCAGCATGAAACATACAGAATAACCCCTTTCCGGATGCATTCGGTAGGAACTGTCGAAGTTCCACAACATCCAGATATATATATCCATATATATGCACAAACTAGGGGATTGTTAGTCACAGCTGCCAAAGTGACCAAGAGTAATACACCAAGCTAACATCTCTGGTTTCATATTTTGTCTGGGTGAGAAATCTCCACATTTCCCAAATTTTCGTTCAAAGTGGATAGCACGAGCTCAACTCCAGATCAATTCGCAATACTAATTTACGCGGTCTGGGGCGCTATTTTCAAGCGAATGACTGCTTTTCCGACCCTCTTCGGATTGATCACCTGAAAACGTACTGGAATACAGCCAGAAGGCCCGTCTTAATACAAAGGATTTGGGGCTGAACATCACTGTAATGTGACATTTATGGGTTGGGAAATACTCAGTGCTGAGTGTCGTATTTCAGTGCGTCTTAAGAAGCGGAGCTATTTTCGTTTGTGTACTGCTGGCCACCCAAAATACTTACAACAGCCAGGAATATAAGTAAATCGCTTGCAAGAGATGACAAGCAAACAGGCATAAAGGATGCTGATAAACGCCACTACAGAAGAAAATATCACAACCATCGATTTTACTATACAATCTGAGTGATGTTTCCGATGAAGACCACGCCCACCTAGTTGGGTCAATTTAAACCACTAGCGCTTACCTCATAGATTTGTTCCTGTTGACAAATGGACCCCGGATGCAAGTGTTTCTCTATGCAAATTCCGTCATAGGTGTGCCGGTTTCCGCAGCGGTTTGTGAGTTATGGCAATCAGCCCTGCATATGTTGACCGCTTCGGGATGAGACACTATTGGAAGGGTCGATAAATATTTGGCTACAATGAAATTGTCTAATACTAATAGAAAAATATGCATCGTTTGATAACGAGTGACGCAGCTTAGATAACTACGTCTCAATCCGCACAATTTCGGCTTTGACCAAGAAAAACAAATGCGGTTTCACATAGTCTACTAATGCGTCCCGTGGATTAAAGATCCGATGGACTACGTTCCAGAATCGAACCCACAGAGACATTTGGACACTACTTGTTGTTGTTTGTCCAGTTTGAATCCTGTTCGAAATTTGCTATCGAAATTGCGATTATCATCCCATTTTCTGTCATGCCAGCGGCAATTTGAATGATTTCCAGACGTCTGTTATCCTACCGCAAACGCTTTGGAGTCGCGCTTCTCTAGATTTCCGCTACTTTCAATATTTTAAAGTAGCTAACAGAGTAGTGATTAAGAAAAAAAAAGTTTTCGGAAGTGAACTTCATACAACCATAATATTTGTCGATGACCGGAACCCGGGACACGATCCACTCGGATTAATCTCTCAGCTTCCTGGAGCACAATAAAAGTGTAACAGCCTTATGGCTTGTTCGAACAATCAAGCACGTTTCCTTCAGTAAGTTGTGTAGTTTATTTTGATCAACCGTTGTGCTGTAGGGTGATTTGGCGTCTACTTACAATGATTTTGCTTGTCGGAAAAAAACCAAGCCGAGCCGGAGGCTTCAGTTTGATACCTCATGTATTACCCGTTCTGACTGGGCGATTTATATGTTGTGTAAAATGTGGAGCTTTTGTTCTAACTGGGAATTAAACAGTTATCCTATTTCGTTCTTCAAATTTCGTTATACAGGTTTTTTGTCAAAGAGCAATCTTCAATTTCCTTATAAAATCATCATCTGATTTATTGCTTGGACAGAATTAAATGGTTTCAAGAAAATTCATTGCAATTGACAGGGATTGATCCAGTCGACCGTGTATCGTGAGGTATTGAGCAGCCTTGTTTGGTCCGGTGAGAAAATGATATCATCATCACCATAGTATACGCTTTGGCGAAACTATGTTTTGAGTCGGACAGAGAGATTTTAACTGATTATGGAAAGAACATCTCGCGTTCTGCTATCTAGTTATTTTACCATAGTCAACTGCCCAGTCGGAATTATGTAACGATTGTTTGCGATGTCCACAGATCTTCGTGTACCGTGACGATACAACAGTAGGAATGCAAGAGAGACACCTTGTCATGCAAGACCTGAATTCTTTTCTACAAGAGTTGAACAGATGGGGCAAAAATGGCAAATTATCATTTTACTGAGAAAACAGTTCTGCTCTTTGTATACTGCTTGTGAGCCCAGCTGGAGCTATCTTGAAAGATGAATGCAGCATCTTCATGCAGAACAGAAAAAACATAAAATGGTTATTCCAAACTCTTTGAAGGTATGCTACATTTTTATTCTTACTTATATGTCAAATTCAGTGATCCCAATGCATATCACGCCGGACGATCGTTTTCGTCACATGTGGTTTTGAAATCACCGGATTCTCGCACAACTCGGCACTGAAACTGATTTGTGTGGAGGCAACTGTGCGCGTCATGGAGGCCTATGCTTTCTACTACATTATATTTGGCGTGGGCCAATAATGTTGGGAACACGTCCTTCGTTCCCGCAGATATTGTTTGAATGCCTAATCAGATGTAAATTTTTCAATCCGCGGGTCCGTGCGATCTCATGCAAACTGCGCCCTTCATGGTGAATTCGTCGAAAATGCGCTTTAGTATCCACGTTGTTGAATTATTTTTATAGAGCGACAACAAAGACTCAGTCTGTATAATATATTGTTTGCGGCTTTAATAACCAGCATGTATTCAGGCAAAAGAGTCTTTGCGAAAATGGGTGGGTTCAAATGACTACAGCACATCTCCGACCGATGTTTCTTGTTTACTCACTTTTGTGCAACATACTCTTGTGCCTTTTGAGACTGGTTGAATACGTGAACACTTTGCTACATTGGTTGCATATGAATGGATCTTCATTCGTGTGCACCGACGTTATGTGGTATTTCAATGCGCATCTTCCCAAGAAACTCAAACCACATTCCTCACAAACTACACGATCTTCGTCCGTGTGCACATGCTTTTGATGTCTTCGCAGACTATGCAGTTCTAAGTAGCATTTTTCGCACTGACTGCATTTGTAACCACTTTGTTGCATTTGTTTCGAGAGTGCTTTGGACAGCCGTTTAGGGAAGCTTGCTGCATCCGGATGTTTTCTCTTTAAGTGCTTGTAAAGCGTGGATGAATACTTGTATGTGCGTGGACACAGATGGCACTGATAATCCCGGAAACCCAAGTGGGACGTGTGGTGGTACGCCAATGAAGAAGGATTTGGGAACGTCCTTGAACATTCTGGGCATTGATGAGTTTTGTGGTTTATTCCTTCTTTTGATTTGTCAGCTGTTGAATACCGAGGCGCGCCCTTTATTTGGAGAATTTCGGTGCCGGTCTTCGCTTGAGGCACTATAGGGCAACTGAGCTCACATGAATCGCTAATCTGCACGAGTTTCTTGGTTTCATCGGGAATTGTGTGGGGCATTTCGTTCGGTGCACCACCTGCAGTGAAAATTACAAACGTGGTCAGCTATCTTTTTATGATAAATACGCCCCTTAAAATATGGCAATTTTTTTCACCTAAGTAAATGACC
>NW_008752266.1:17327-41612 GCF_000715545.1 Opisthorchis viverrini | reverse complement strand
AAACTATAGGGTTTTCGAAGTTGCCATTTTTATCTGAAGTTAGTCTAATCAATTTGCACTTTCCCGTGACATGTTGCACGTGGCATTTTGTTTAAGTGAGCGAAATGTCAAGGTCATTGACCATCGCAGTCACGGATTTCTCCCAAACCGTTCTTGCGTGACAAACATGCTCGTGTTTATGGACAGCTTAACCCAAGCCAATGACGAAGGACTCATATCGGATGCCATATTTTGCGACTTCTCAAAAGCATTTGATAGGGTCCCACGTCCCGCTGCTCCACAAACTTGAGTCTTATGGGATTCAAGGGAAATCCTTCGCTGAATCAAGGCGTTCCTTTCAGACAGATCATTCCGAGTGAGAATAGGCTCGACCTACTCTTCTCCAGCGTCGGTCTCCATTGGAGTTCCTCAAGGCTCCGTCTTAGCACCACTCCTGTTTCTGATCTACGTCAACGACCTCCCAGACTGTCTTGCGGGTCCATGTCTACTTTTTGCGGACGACTTGAAATCCTGGAGTTCCAATGCCAGTGCCCTCCAAATGGATGTAGACGCTGTCAACCAGTGGTCGTTGGACTGGCAAATTCCTCTGAATGATGAAAAGTGCGTCCATGTGTCGTTTGGAGGGGATTCAGAGAATGTCCTTGTTATGCATGGTGAAAAGGGACCAGAAAACATCATGAGGAGAGATGCCGAAAAAGATTTGGCCATCTGGGTTTCCTCAAACTTGTCCTTCTCACTGCGCTATGAGAAATCAGACGAAAATGCATTCGCCATTCTATGGATGCTCCGACGCACCCTCTCCCCTATTACTCGCATGGACTTCCAAATACTCTATGGGACCTACTTCAGACCGCTCCTGGAGTACACCAACCAAGTTGTCCAATCAGAAGGCACGATAGACTTCGCATTCATTGAGCCTGTCCATCGATCCGCTAGGAGAATGGTTACCGGCCTCAAATCCGTGGACTACGAAACGCGTCTCGCGATGCTTGATCTCTTTCCCCTGGAGTGCCGTCGCATCCGAGAGGACCTAATTCTTACTTATTCCCTGTTTGAACAAAGCTTGGCCCACAGTTTTTTCACCTTTGGCCCAGAAAATCACAGGGCAGGGACATGTGAGATTTTCAAACCCAGAGCGCACACGTTCATTAGGCAAAATTTTTTTCTCATTTCGGGTGGTAGTTGCGTGTAGTAACCTTCCTTCAACGGTTGTCTACGCTCCTTCAAGAACCCAGCTTAAAGCACCATTAGACATTTATTTATGCGAATCCTCGCGTTGGCAAGCATACTGCCCCGCGCTGAAAACATAAAGAGCGGTGCTACACCCTTTTTTCACTTGTGCCTTTCAGGTGAACGACAGCCACTGACCGACAAGAACAGAAGCGACCCAGGAAACTTGGGCAGAAGCCTCGATCCTGGCAAAATCCTCGATCCTGTGTAACAATCCGTGAATCCGTTAATCCATGTGAATAAATTGCGCTTTTGAACGGGCTTTTAACCGAAAAATACAGCTTTTTTGTGGATTGCCGGCGATTGAATGAACTAATCGTAAATCCGGTCGCAGCTGTGCCTTCGGTTGGAAAGAATTCCGAGTCCCTCCAGCGTTCACGGCATTTCATTGTTTCCGGCTATGTTCCGGATACTGACAGCTACCTGTGAAAGCGGAGAACCGGGAGAAAACGGCTTTCACGGTTTAAGACAGCATATATAAATTTCGACGACATGCGTTTGGTTTTCTGGGGCAGCATTCGCATTCCGGCCCTTAATGCTTTGTTTAGCGAAGAGATCCCAGAATGTTGCCGTGTACGGGGACAATAATACTGCGCACAGCAACTTGGAACCGCAGCACGGAGTCCACTTGAAGTTCTCATCGAACCATAACCAAGAGGCTGGCCTGCACAAAATGAAACCAAGACACAGATCGCTTGTTTTCCCGTGACACTATTGGGATACAAGTTAGGTCACAGAGAGGTTATCACATCGCAAATGTCAATGGACTGGGCTGTTCCCCATTCGAAGTGGTCCATGAGGAAGTCTCTGCGACGAGCAGCAACTGTATTCGGTTTATAAGTGAATTCTGGATGACTGCTGCTCTATTGTACGACTTGTTTGGCAAAATCAGAAATTTGAATGGACCGGTGAAGCACAAGAGGCTCTCAAGCGTATAGAAATGTGGATGCTGAATGAGCAACTAAACATCAAACTGCTCAGCGTTTGAGAGATGCTCACAGTTGCAAGAAGCTGATCTCGCGATTTTGGCGTGGTCCTAATGCACAAGAATGGAGGTATCGAATATGTTGGTCGCATTCTGAACAATTCCGAGAACAAGTTCACAACCATTTTAGGTGTGTTTGAAGAAAAATTGCAGCCCCAATTTTGGTGGAATTGACAACAGAGCGAGTGTGACTGCAGCGGATATGATTCCCTAGAACCCCACCGATTCTGATGTTTTGCTGCCCGTGATACAACAGGTCTTGAGACGGAAGTTGATATTTGAATACCATGAGATGGCACGCTCAGGGTGCGCCTAGACGTTCGACTTAATTCTGCGGAGGGCCTACTGAATCTGTATGAGAAGTGAGATAATGGATTATGCGTTGTCCCACAAGCGGTGCAAACTGATGAATGGGGATATCATTGAAGTGCCTCATCTGGCGGAACCCGTCCCTCTATTATGGATCATCGAATTTTGATCTGTTGTCGCCTTGGGCCATATCTGCTGACGACCAGCAGAAATCAATGACATGACTGTGTTGGTGGCCCAAGGAGGCAGCCGTGCCAAATCAACTGTCGACGACGAACAGCGGAGTGTAAATTCATCATATCCTGGCCAACCACGGGATGTCGTTAATGTTCCTAAACGGCCAGAAGTTTTGCTTGGAGAGTAAGGAGTTAAGGAGATGCCCGCAAAAATCGAACGATCGAAGGGTGGCTGACGGCCAAAGTATGTGAGCGGGGGTGGACCAGCTGCTGCTGTTGATAGCTCATGCTGCTTCCATACAGCCGACCACATCGGCGCCCCGAATTTGATCAGTTAATGGGGTTGTGGCCCGTAATAGCCTGTGTCCGGAAATACTAGGGGGAGAAAGCAGGAAAGCTCTAGAAACGTTAACCCACGTTCAGGAATAAACCAGAGAGAAAACATCAGGCAGAACGGGGTGACAATTCTCCATAGGCCTGGTAGTCAGGAGGGAGGATCATCAAAAACCTGGAAGGAGTTGACTATGACCTTGAAGCCGGAAAGTCAATGGCAAAGTCCATTTGTCGTTAACGACCGCCAGAGGAACGTCTATATAATGCAAGTCGGTCGGAGGTCGGGTCCATGAGGAAGTCTCTGCGACGAGCAGCAACTGTATTCGGTTTATAAGTGAATTCTGGATGACTGCTGCTCTATTGTACGACTTGTTTGGCAAAATCAGAAATTTGAATGGACCGGTGAAGCACAAGAGGCTCTCAAGCGTATAGAAATGTGGATGCTGAATGAGCAACTAAACATCAAACTGCTCAGCGTTTGAGAGATGCTCACAGTTGCAAGAAGCTGATCTCGCGATTTTGGCGTGGTCCTAATGCACAAGAATGGAGGTATCGAATATGTTGGTCGCATTCTGAACAATTCCGAGAACAAGTTCACAACCATTTTAGGTGTGTTTGAAGAAAAATTGCAGCCCCAATTTTGGTGGAATTGACAACAGAGCGAGTGTGACTGCAGCGGATATGATTCCCTAGAACCTCACCGATTCTGATGTTTTGCTGCCCGTGATACAACATGTCTTGAGACGGAAGTTGATATTTGAATGCCATGAGATGGCACGCTCAGGGTGCGCCTAGACGTTCGACTTAATTCTGCGGAGGGCCTACTGAATCTGTATGAGAAGTGAGATAATGGATTATGCGTTGTCCCACAAGCGGTGCAAACTGATGAATGGGGATATCATTGAAGTGCCTCATCTGGCGGAACCCGTCCCTCTATTATGGATCATCGAATTTTGATCTGTTGTCGCCTTGGGCCATATCTGCTGACGACCAGCAGAAATCAATGACATGACTGTCTTGGTGGCCCAAGGAGGCAGCCGTGCCAAATCAACTGTCGACGACGAACAGCGGAGTGTAAATTCATCATATCCTGGCCAACCACGGGATGTCGTTAATGTTCCTAAACGGCCAGAAGTTTTGCTTGGAGAGTAAGGAGTTAAGGAGATGCCCGCAAAAATCGAACGATCGAAGGGTGGCTGACGGCCAAAGTATGTGAGCGGGGGTGGACCAGCTGCTGCTGTTGATAGCTCATGCTGCTTCCATACAGCCGACCACATCGGCGCCCCGAATTTGATCAGTTAATGGGGTTGTGGCCCGTAATAGCCTGTGTCCGGAAATACTAGGGGGAGAAAGCAGGAAAGCTCTAGAAACGTTAACCCACGTTCAGGAATAAACCAGAGAGAAAACATCAGGCAGAACGGGGTGACAATTCTCCACAGGCCTGGTAGTCAGGAGGGAGGATCACCAAAAACCTGGAAGGAGTTGACTATGACCTTGAAGCCGGAAAGTCAATGGCAAAGTCCATTTGTCGTTAACGACCGCCAGAGGAACGTCTATATAATGCAAGTCGGTCGGAGGTCGGATAGGTTAAATGGGACTCAACTTGATAAACTTGAATGGCGGCCGAATAGGTCAGCTGCTGGACAAGACTTAATGTTGGTAAATGAAAATCGGTGACATATGAGTGACTTTTAACGAGGAGAAGTGTGCAACGGTGGATAGTATTCTTGACGCATTAGGGTCATATATTTTCTCCTATCCCCGCTTAGCGTCTTTTGCAAAGTGGGATTTCTTACGTAATCTTTGGAACTACTTTGTAGCATTCGTTTACGCTTGAGTGACAGTCAATAAATATCCAGTAAGTTTCAGGAAGGCGGGTTCAAGAAAAATTGTTATTCAGTTTATACATACATGATCATACGAGAGTCTTACTATCTGGTTCAGGAGTCTTTTACTGTTTAGCTGTTATTTACTTATAAAATCCCTTCTTTCTTTCCCAGGTAGCAAAACAGGTTTGATTGAGGGAGTTGATACGAAGCTTCATTAAATGAGACAAAAAAGGGTGAACAAGTGGAAGCGAGAAAGCTACTGGTGGATTCGGACTCTCTGAGAGGAATTGGCTCGTTTAAGTTGACCGCGAGTACTCTAATTAGGTTGTAGTAGCGAGGTCTTATGAATTGGAAGACCAAATGCGTTTGAAAGTCGAAGAGATAAAGTTCAACGTGGCTTCAGAAGAGGCCGAGGCTACGTTAAACTGGATGTTTGCCGAATGTGCATTCCAGGAAAATAAAATGCTGGTGACCGGGGGAAATTTATGGGAGCCAATATTCTGAAATGTTTGTTATAGCTGGCATATCCTGCCCAGGGCAGTGTTGCGCCGTTTGGGGCGCCACATATATAATTATGCAAAATTTGGGCAGAGAATGGTCCTAAAAAGAGGGGAAAGAGCAGGAATTCGGGGCGTTTGTGTAAGGGAAGTCTATTAAATCAGTAGTCAATCCTGTTGGCATGATGGAGGTCAGAAATTACATGCGTATACGCATTAGGCTAGCGGTTGGCTGCTAATTTTGATGAATGTGATGTAAGGCAATGCGGATATTCGTCAACAGTGATCCGGTTCGTGGATTTGTCGTTGTTCGCATGTGAATTTCGCGGTCTGGTAACGCCGGCAGTGTTGATTGCTGCAGATAGTTGAAGGGAAGAATAATCCGGGTGGCAGTATTCAATGGTCGACGTTAGAGATTTGGAGGGTGAACTATAGAAGTCTGTTTTGCAGTTGAGTGTGAGCGGATTTAAACTCTACTGTTTTGACTTTTGGGGTGGGGAAAGGAGGGCTTTGAATGTCAGTAGGCGTACGGCATGGTTTTGCTCCTTCAAACACATTGATATTCGGCAACGAAAGGGTGGTCTCGACTTTCGGATGTTTCGAACTGTGCAGACGGTTTTAGCCATGTTACATGCAATTGAGAAGGCGGTTCTTAAGAGTATAAGCGGGAGGAGTTCAGAAACACTGAATATAAAATCTCGGCAACGGCATTTCAAAAGCTGACAACTCTTAGAGGTAGGAGCGTCAGTGCCAGGCGGACCACGTTTTGTGTCAGGAGTACCGAGACAGGCGACTGGTCTTATCGTTCGGAAGGATTCCTGTTCGCCTTCCAAGTTGCACATACAGAAACCGAGGTTTGCCAGGTCTGTTTTAATACCAGATTCTCCTAGTAGGGCAGATTGAAGAGGACTGCTGGGTGGAGCGGGGAGGGAGATATTTGGTAGTGCCACTAAAGGCTGATGTGGCTCAGGGTGCTCAGTCAACATACTTTGAAGTGTGATAGGATTACTCCTAAGAATTTTTGCAGTGAGGCGCTCCTTTCGACAAAACGAGGTGAACGATTTTGAGGATTCTAGGTCCAATGGTCTCTTTGAGTAAGACGAGTGAAGTGCCGCTGCTTTAACGTACCAGGGGTGCATGAACCATACACTGCAGGTCACAGAAGAATCCGCTTGCATACGTTAGTACAAGTGCTGGGATTCAGGGCCTTAAAATTAAACTTTAAGCATTATTTAACGCGAAGCATTTGTACACTTTCGTCTGTTTTGGCATTAGGCGTGCCGTGCTCATCCACCGCCTATTGCGGCCTCGTTTCAGCAAACTTCGCGATGTTCTCTAAGTCTTAAATCGGTTTTAAGATATTCGAGACATTCCGACGCACTGCATACCTTGGAGTGAATCCCAGGCGCATCCAACGAGTTTAATAAAATGCGTTATTGCAATTTAATTTTGGTTGACGTCATCTTGTCCATTAGAACTATGTGTTCGCAAAAAGGAGAAGGGAAGGCCAGAAACATTTCCCAATGTGAGCCATTGTAGGGTGCTCTTCACTGCTCATTTTCATGATACGTCCGCTGTACATCCATTTTGTAAAATATGATGAAACACCTTTAACAGTGTGGTCCGGATATCGTTTAGCCGCCAAGTGACCACTATTTTGCCGACATGGTATGAGATGGTTTTCTGTAATATGTTGTCCTCTGCTCATTATTAAATGACGACCACATGGAATTAATCTGGAAACCAAAAAAAACTTGGGAACTTAAAGGCAAACAAGTGCACACCACTGGATATTTTGCCAACTGCATAACGAAAACCTCGTAACTGAAAGCAGAAATCTCGACCACCTGAACGAAAAACCGACGAAGTTTTTAGTGCCCGATCAATTATAATGGTGGCTGGTATGGAAACTGAGCAAGGAAGTTCAATCCTCGAAGGCCATCTTTCGTCTGGTTACCGTGTTCTACATATGTCCCCCGTTTGCAGTAATGATGCTGAAGTTGCTTAAATAAAAACATCGCCCGCAACGAAAACGTTCGCTGTGTACTATGCCAATTCGACCGTTTTTTACCCGCAATAGAGAGCGCAATCACGATCTGCATGACCCTGGCCAGTAGTTTTCCCGTGAAAAAAATTTATCCGGATATTGCACACAACGGTTAAATCTTGATCCCAAAATGTTGCTGATAATTCATTGAAATAGTTTAGAAAATTATGGAGCCCAGAACACTTTTTGAGCACAGCGGATGCAACATTGCGGTTCACACAATTCAAGCATATGTTGCTCATAGTTCACATTTTGTTGTCTATGTTTTCCAAGGTTGCTTCACCACAAATATCAGGGGAATGTAGCCAGAGTGGGAGCCAAGGGACCCTTGACTCCATTAATTTCCGCCCAAATACTTTGCGCTCAAATCGCGAAACCAAAGTAGTTTAGCTAAGAACTTCCCACCTCTTGCTCAGAGTGCGAGTATAGTGCTGTGCAACAACCATTGATTTTTGTGTTCAAACCGTGTTTTCTCATGCCTTGAACAACCAAGTGATGCGGTTTTAAAATTCCTCCCTTCCTTATTTTGCCTATCAAACTATTACATTCCCACTTCACTATAGTTTCCACCCGAAGAAATTGTGGTTTTGTATTTGTAGCCATTTTGAACATTGTTATTTCTTGCGGAATACCTATGTTCTTGGGGAAGAGGTTCAAAACACATTTATTTGTTGACATCATCCTCCCCTGACCGAGTCAGTAAAAGAGAGGAAAACTATCAATTTGTTCTTCAAAAAATGAGTGATGGAAGACGAACTGCTTAAATCGTCTATGTGGGCACAAACATGAGGGTGACGTTAAGATTATTCATTCAGGTGGGCCAAACAATTCGGATATAAAAGCTATGAAGTGCCACCCGGCGACACGCCTGTTCAATAATGAAACAGGTTCTAAGCTGATGACAATTTTCGGAAGGTAGTTCCAGCTTCATCTGAACTTAGTTTTGGAATTCATTATTTATGTTCGATACTATCGTTTTTTTGGTTGCTTTTTTCGTGAGATTTATTCGACGGGACTCGTTCCGGATATATCGGAGGTAAGTTCACTATCAGAGGTAGGTTCACTATCAACAATTTGAAGGCGAGTCAGAGCCTTCTGCGGGGGTTCAGTGTGGACCAAAAATGACATAGTTTAAATCCCTTTCTGGCAAACATTACCTATATTTTGCTTCGGCTCCTAATTACAACAAACCGCAACTCGCTTTTACTCTCTCGACGGACCGGTTTGGACTGACCTAGTGAAATGCACGTTTGAAAAAGTTTGAAAAAAAAACATCCAAGAACATGTGTCGTTTTACGAACGACATTGGTTGAACTTGGACCGTGGCCTCTCAAAACACCGTTTAGTGGTCAGATAATATGGTTTGTTGGCATATGACCGCTCAAGGACTGACCCCAATATATTTTGACACAATGTATTAGAAACACAATTTGTTTTGGGGACACCGTAAACCACATTAGAAATCATTGTTTGAGCTCAGCCAATAGAAAGACCTTACAGTACGTACACATTTGAGGCTTCACTTATCTTATACGAATTATTCGAGGTCTTATCAGTGATGCAACAAGCATTTGTGAGTGTCAAAGCGCGATTTTCTGCTATGGAGCACTTGACTCCATAGTCTTTAAACTCGTCAAAAAGTCGCGTGAACAGCGAATTTTCCAGGTGGTAAAATATCCTCTTCTTACGATAAGCCAACGCATTCTTTGCGGATAATTAACTCTATTCTATCCGGTGTTTGCCGTACGAAGCCTGTCTGACTACACCGCTGACGTGTCGTACGGTTTGCTTATGATAACCTTAATACTCTGTAACATGTCCGCCGAGAGGAATATTTTATTGCTATCCTCATATTACATTAACGATCCATTTGTGGTTGAATAACATTCAATAACGTGTAATTGTCATCATCCCAAAGCAAATGTCCACAGTGTTGAAACCAGATGAAATACATTTCAGCCCCGTCCAACAGTATCTGTCCAAGAATGCCTTCCAATATAATCTCATGTGGTTATTGTGAATGAAATATCTGCAGACCAGCAGAACAATCGTTGACGGACACCATACACCATGTTAACTACATAAAATCCATGCAAGAATGAACGAAAATACTCGCGTTGTATGCGCGAGGTCAGTTTAATGACTTTAAGAACTTGACCTTTGATAAGGACGCTCCTGAATGCGCATTTGGCAATGTTACTGATCTGAGTGGAGACTATCTTGTTTCTACTCAAAAACCACGAGCATTTACACACGGGACTCAGACGAGTTTAAGCTAATTCCATCCAGTATGTAACTCTGTGACTGATTATGCTAAACGAACGCCGAGAGATGTTCATCAGAAATTTATTTTTGTTGACGAATTGGTATAATGACGTGTTTATTAGGTGAATTTCATGCACTTTAGGTTCCGAAAGACAAAAGTTTAAAAGAAACTTGTGATTCGCACGTAAATGTCCACCAGAACTGATTCAATATGTTGAAGATCAAACGTTCGTGGGAAATTATAAGTAATTATAAATAATACATAGGTTAGACGCAGAAATCAGGGAATCAAGAAAAAATGCTTGACCAGGGCAAAAGAAGTACGCGCTGTAATTTTGATGGTAAAACAAACCACACACACTGACAGAAGCTTTGGGAACTATTCCCTTTCAAAAAACGTGGTCCTCTAAACCACTGAGCGCTGATGATTTTTAATTAGGATCAACCGGCTCTATAGCATTTCTTGGCATTTCAGAATTGACCACGTTAGTAAATACGGCATGCGCCAGCCACGCAAAAAGAGTACTTAAGGTAGCGTGCACACCGCTTTCCTCTTAGATTTATTTTTGGAAGCTTGTTGATGATAGAAGCACCTTTGAATCTTTGCATATTCTCAACTCGGAGGTTGATTACATGGTCGCTTATCGTCAAGATGAGTAAGTGGCTTGCATAAAATACCCCTCGGTCAAGATGACATCGCCAGTGCTCCCTCCATGTCTTCGAGAGAATATAGTAACTTGCGACTAGCTATTTAAGATGCGCCTTTCATTTGGTGTTTTGGGCGCGATCTTGATTAGCGCTGCGTTATGGTGTGTATGCTTCGGATATCGTTGGTTGGCCAGGGTCTGCTTAGCACCAGTTCATGCATATTTCCCAATGCTATGTTCCCGGTTTTGTTTTTTGTTGTGGTCCTACTTGAATTTTGTTAGTGGTGCTGTAACTTTTCATTTTTAGGAGTTTCCGTGCCTCAGCTACGTTGACTAGCTCTTTGTTTGTATCCCGTCTCCCCATGTGTATTTATTTGCTTGCTGTTTATCTTGGCAGAGATATTTTGCCCGTATCTGTCAACTTGATCCCATCCGGAATTGTGCTTTTTTTAGCCACTTGCCAAGCTTGGCAAACGGCACAAAGACCATCCTGTCAGCCACTAGTTAACACATCCGAGCTACCGATATTTCAGCACAATGTTGTTCGGAGGGCATTAGCTTTGTTTTGCAATGATAAACAACTTTCCGGCTTTTCTGTGATCAAACTGTACCATGGGAGGCATACACAACAAGTATGGGACTGGTCAGAGGCCGCAGTTCCGTGGGTTAGGTACAAGCTATAATGAATCGGGATGATAAGCTGCGTATTATTTCCAAGTAAACAGCACTACAATGAATGGAGAGCTGATGAATATTTGTTCAAAATAGCCTAGTACCCATATAGCGAAGTGGACTGTCTGCTACCACTGAAATGCGCATTGCCACCAGCATAAAGTTTACCTCATGCAAATGAAAGCAACAACCGGTCCGAGCGTTAAACACAGACAAAAAAACATGGGAGTGAGATCCCGAAATCCAGAGTTTGTGCAGTAAATGTCGTAAGCATTTCGCAGTGGAGGTTCTTCTTCCAAACTACCCACTATCATGCATATGTGAGCTACACTTTGTGTCCCAAAGGGAAAGATGGTCTGAAAGCTTACTGGTCAGGTATTACACAGGAAACTGTGCACCGGGATGAAGTTATATCAAGGCGTTCTAAAGCTGCCAATACAAGAATGGTGGATGACTGCAAACCAGCGTGCATCATTATCCACAATCAACTATGACACTTTGTTGCAGCTTGTATCCAGGAGATGGTCCACCAGTCACTGATACATGTTTTTAAGTGGAAGACTCATGCAAATTGGAACTGGAAACTAATTTATAGAATTTTCGTGTCATCAACATAATATAAAATGTTCCAACGTATATCCAAATCGCGTAAAACCACCAGGATTCACAGTGTGTGTTGAATATAACACCCGAGAACGAAAGATCTACTGCTTTGTGCCCCGATTCACATGCTTTGACAATTCGCTTTCTCATGATGACCTACGGAGCCGAGGCTTCATGTCTAAGTTTAGGAACAGAAATCTCCATCAAAACTGCGAGAATCCGCGTCTTCCATAGTGTCGAGAAATGGTTTGAGAAAAGTACCTACGCTTTCGTTGTCGGTCCTGTATTTTGAGATGCGCTTAACAAGCGGCAAGTTTAACGCCTGCATCACCTTCTTGGATGTCTTTTGAAGGTTGAGCCCGTAGCAACCCTTCTGTGACACGATATGGGCTACCTATGTGCCATTTGCGCACTATAAAGTATCAGTTAACAGCATGACGTTTATCACCAGAAGATATCCAAACGGTTTCTTTGGAGGGCGAATTTAGCACGTTCTTCTCGCATGATGGGTTAAAATCTCAGAGAAGAAATCAGTTGAATATGCAGGTCCTATTATGATGACATGCATGATCGCCATTGAACTTCATCATCATGGAATTCGGAAAGTTTCCCAAAGCCAGTCGCCTTATTTTATACGTTTTCCCCGGAAAGCGGTGTAGCCAAGCGACCACTGATTTGGTAGACAAGCATCTCTTTGAGTGTGAATAGCATTGCTTGTTAAGGAATTCAGGTTTTCAGGAAACCACAGGTTTGAACCCGCACGATAGATGGCTGGCAGTCAAATTGTAGGTGAAATATTTACATCGAAACGATGTTTTATATGTTGTGTGTGTTATGTTTTCTTGGTAGGATCTGGAAACTTCAAAACTCAGGCCTAGGTTTCCATTCTAGTTCCAGCGAACGAACGGAAAAATCGTGTCACACACTACTCCATTTAATAAGAAAGGACGTCCATAGGGCATATCGCTCAGCACGCTCCGGAGAGACTCGATTGTCGCTTGAGCACATTCTGAAATTGTTGGGCGTACAAGGCGAGGAAGATGTTGGCCACGTAACATCAATTGGGAACGAAAAGCCCGAAGTTTGCGAAGAATACTGGACCGGTGGCAGGCCTGTTCCAGGAGGAGATATCGCAGACAACGTGTTTAAGACGAAACCTTGTGACCGGATCCCTCTGGAGAATTTGGTAGAAATACTGCTTTATGCGGAATCTTGCGATGCAGGTTTATACTTGGTTGAACGAATTAAAAATGTCTATCCAAAAGTCAACATAAATCTTGCGGTGGGAAATTTTGGTCATCCGCTACATTCATGTAAGAAAGTACCATCCGTTATCATACAACGAGTACCAAAGGAGGATGGCTCCGCTTGGCTTCAGCTCAACCGGTTTGTTCGTACAAAGTATGTGCTGGTCGGGCGTAATATGGTGGATTTCACCTACCACACGGACATCGACCGCATGATCCGCGTAATGAATGACCTGAAGGTGGATGCTGTTGGAGGGGCCGTCCGTCTGGAACCTGAAGGTCGATGGTACGCTGGATGTTATCAGGTGAGTTTCGTTGTATAGAGTGGCATGATTTGCGCTAATTGTTCAAATAAGAGAACATAATCCTTATTGTTTTTGCCACCATAATTTTAATATCGCCGCCATGTCTAAATGACTGATCTGGATGTACTTATCCCACAAACAACCGACATTCTTTTGTTCACCAAGTTAATTAGGTACGTTAAACCAGATACTTTCTAACTAACTATTGGAGTTACACGGGTTTCGCCTTGAAATACGCAACACAAATTTACACTGTGACGCTTCGCGTCAGATTAGCATGCACAAGGAGCCGGTGAATACCTCTGACGCGTAGTATGAGCAGGTGCTATAAGTGTGGCTTGACCACTGGTAGAATCAATGACCTCGTCCCCGAACGCCTGTACATGATAACACTTCAATTACTCCTGTTTTTCCGGATGTTTTGCAACTAACGCCGTGATACGGGCTACCAAACGGGGCGTTATTAGGGTAAAGGAGGACAGGGAACCGTGCTTGATTGATACAGGAGTAGGCGTATCGCTGACGCTAAATGCTGACCGTGAGCGCTAGCCATGAGAGCAATGGGTGGATAGCCAGTGAAAACCGACGGTTTGTCAATGTAACAAATACACCTAAGAAACACGTACGTAAACCACGAGTCCCTGATTAGCCATGACATAGAGCACACAATATTGAGGGCGGACTTTCTCAAGAGCACAGATTCGGTGGTTGAAACAAAGCAGGAAAAACTGGTGACAAGGTATGACGCAGTCAAGCTTGAAGGTTATCTAGTCACTGCCGCAAACAAGCTGCATTTCCGAGCGCTCCTGTCTTATACCGTCTTATAGTGTCATCAGTGCACTCCGTGGTCGAGGAGTATTCCCAAATGTTCACAGGCGAATTAGGTCCGTTTTGCTTCTTCCAGCGGATTGAAAACTAAATTCCTCTTTCGTCGAAACGCTTTCGATCTAACGACCCGTGTTTATTGCCGTTCCCTCTGCGGGGAAAAGTCGACAAACAAATTCAAGAAAAATGGCATAATAGAGAAAGACAACAGTGTGTACAACTCCCAGGAAGCGGGCGGCAAAATGCAGGCTTTGCGTGGAGTTCCGGCATTCAAATGACCTGTCCGTAAATCGAATTGTAGTTGCGCCGTTGGTTGCGGAGTTTTTTTTATTAACTTCCAGCATTTCCGATATTCCACTTTGTTCGACTGGCGTTCTAGATACTGCCAACTACCTATCAAGGTGTAGCATCGGGATTAAACGGAGTTTATGCCTTGGACACGCAATATCAATTAAGACCAATGCCGTTTGGTTTGTCTGGCACTACTCAAATTCTGGTGCTTGATGCTTTGTTTAACGAGAGGAATCCAGAATGTTGCGATGTTCAGAGACGATATCGTTTTGTATAGCAATTAGGAACCACAACAAGCAGTTCGCATGAAGGCTGTATTGAAGCGGATCCGGGAGTCTGGCCAGCGGATAAATGGAGCCAAGACACCACTCGCTTGGGTTTCGGTGACAATTTTGGGATATAAAGTTGATCACAGAGAGGTTACTCCACTGCCAGAAAATACCACTGCCAGGTTGCCCCATTATCACCGACGAAGATCGAGGGCTGGGCTGTTCGCAATTCAAAGCAGCCTCTGCTGCAGTTTCTTGGACGAGCAGCATACCACATCCGGTTTGTTAAGGGTTTCAACACGAGTGCTGCTTCACTATACAATTTACCTGGGCAAAAACGAAATATTGAATCGACAAGAAAAGCACGTTGCGCTTTTGAGCATGTCAAAGCGCGGAAGTCGGATCAGCAACCGACCCTCAAACTGCCCAGTTTTGGAGATATGTTCACTTTTGCAGTGGACGATAGCGATTGCGATGTTAGCGCAGTAGCAAAAAAGAGGAATAGGGCTTTCGGATAAGCTAGTCGCGTCGTGACTAAGGTTCCAAAAAAGTACTCAGCCACTGAGACTATTTAGCGATCGTCTGCGCCCTGGAAAAGGGAGGTTTGGACAAAGATATCACGTCAAATACAATCACAAACTCCTGGAATGAGTTAGGACCACGAGAAATACTTGGGGAAAGCTCGCCCGCTGGGCAATCCGGTTGCAAGAGTAAGGCATCTACTTCCAGGAGAACCACTCAACTGATTGGACTTAAAGACCAGGTGATGGAAATCAGGCCCCCAGTATCACGATTGGGCCAATAGCCTCGTCGTCAAACTGGATCCCCGGAGGTCGGTACGAGTCCAGCGACAGGATCCTGTGTTGTGGAAGTTTGCAACCACCTTGTTAGGCGGAAGGAGCACTGAGAACAGAGAGGGACAGAGGGAAGTGAAAACGTTCCAGAGTCACTTTGGTAGCCTGCATCTGCTTGAAGCTGGCATAATTTTCTGTAACGCCACTGATAAGGATTTTTTGCTACCCGTGATACCTCGCGTCTTGAGACGGTATCTTATCGTAGAATGCCATGAGATAGCACATAAAGGGTGCACTAAAACGTGCGAATTACTTAAGCAGAGAGCCTACTGGTAGGGGATGAGAAGTGAGGTGATGGATTATCTGGTGTCCTGTAAGCGTTGCTAACTAATGAAGTGGGATACGACAGGGTCAACCCATCCCATGGAACTCAATCTGTCTCAGAAATCGGGCGGTTGTGGTCCGTTGATGTAATAAGCCAAATTATATTGACAACCGGCGGGAATTAATACATCGTTATAATAACAGAACACCTGTCGCGGTGGATTGAGGCGGCAGGCATGCCTAATCAGCGGGCGACGACGACCAGCAGAGTGGTAATGCGTCACATTGTGGCCAACCGTGGGGTGCTAAAAATGCTCCTGACCGACCAGGGGTCTGTTTTGAGAGCGAAGAGATTGGAAACTGCTTGCAGAATCTGGCCATCAGACGGCTAGTGAGGGCACCATGCCATCCGCAAAAAATGGTATAACTGGAAGTAATAACCGAACGATCTGGAGGTGGCTTGAAGTCAAATTAGGTGACCCGAAAGTGAACCATTACCTGGCTTCGCTAGTTCATCGTGTTTTCATACAGACAGCCGCGGGCAAGTCTTCGTTTATGATGATGTAACATGGACGTCGGTGCTGTCAATCTGACTAGTAATATGGTTGTGGCCGGCAACACTTATCTCGGGATTCTCCAGAGGAACGAAGGAAAAAAGCTCGAGGAAACTTTACCGCCGTGCAGGAAAATAGTCGGCAGAAATAAGCAAGTGGAAAGCCACGAACATTCCTCATGGGCGCGAAGGTCAAGTGGGAAGGTCGTCAGAATCCTGGGCGGAGTGGACCGTGGTCGCGAAAGCTCGGAATTTAAAAGCAAGATCTGCTTAGCTTTACTGACCCGCAGAGGAGCGTCTACACAAACCAAGACAGTCGGGAATCGAAAGGGGTAAACGGGACCCGAAGGGCGGCCTAATAGATCAGCTGCTGGCGCCTACTTAGACGAGCCAAGCGGAAATCGGTATCATGCGAACGACCTTCAAAGGGGGAAGTTGAGTAACAGTGAATACTGTTGATGAGGTATTCCAGGAGTATGTGGTTTTCTCTTAAACGCGTTTCGCATCCACTAAAGACAGAGATTTATTACGGAATTTGTGGAATCGCTTTTCAGCATTCGTTAACGTGTGAGTGATCGTCAACGAGTATCCAGGAGAGTTCAGAAAGACGCGTCTGTGATGAAGGCAGATGTCAACTTTTATAGACACGATGCATATAAGATTTTTGCTTCCCTGTCCAATAGTCTGTAACTACTATTTGTTGTTTTCCAATGAATAACTTCGCATGTAATGCTTTGTTCTTTCCACCATTAGTGTGTGATTACGGGTGTTCACCTAAAGTTTCATTCTTATTTGTCAAGCTCAAATCTTGGGCCGTTCTTGTCAGCGCTGATATGCGTTTCAGAACTTCGATGCAAGAACTTAGGCGTGAATGACCCTTCAAAATTAAATAGTAAGTCGATGGGACATCTGCAGAAAATCAAATCCAGCGGGGGAGTTGGCAGGATTTTGACACTTCGGAGGAAGAAGCTTGAGCGCATCTTCGGTAAATTCCACAAGAGTTAAGATAGGGGCGTGATTATTCTAAGAAGTTAAATCTAGGTCTCGACTACTGTACCTTCATTACTCAGTCAGATAATCGCTAAAGACACCGGCAGAATGAACGTTGCCTGTTTCAGGCCCATTACGGGGATCTTCACTTAGAGTTCTAAAAAGCAAGCCGCCAAAAATTTTGCTTCATCATTCGTTCCTCCGTATCCTCTTCAATTCCGCCACCCGGGAGGCGGGCAGCAGCAAGCTATGCATAAAGTATAGCCAAGGCACCACAGCCGGCGACTTTGCATGTATTATTTAACCG
Source organism: Opisthorchis viverrini (assembly GCF_000715545.1). Classification (NCBI taxonomy): domain Eukaryota; kingdom Metazoa; phylum Platyhelminthes; class Trematoda; order Opisthorchiida; family Opisthorchiidae; genus Opisthorchis; species Opisthorchis viverrini. Next base: position 24,114 of record NW_008752266.1, on the reverse strand, counting down.
CTGTGATGTATGCCTCACCGGCTTTTAACCACAGCGGTTGCAGTGTGGAACCATTCCTCAGAGGACTGGAGATGTCCCAAGTGCTACATGTGATTACATCAATACAGATCCACATATATCCTGATGTACAAGCTTTCGGATCATCATTGTGTTGTTATTCGTAAGAGTCTTCACTTCATCCGCCACACCACCATCAAAGCTAGTTGAGATTCTTCCAGACTCTCAGTATCACTAGTGGATTTTTAGAATTATGTCCAAGGATTGTACGTTTATCAACAATATTTTGCACATTGAGTACATACGACGAACGCGTAAGTTCTAACTGACTAAAGTAATGTAATACTTGAAGTTTGTGTTATTATGCAAAACCACAGAAAGTAGTCTAAATATTGCTTACCAGCCTGGACGGATGTAAACAGCGCGTTTGGGTGACCTACCTGATTGTGCTCCAATATTTCATCACAGAGGACACCTGATGGAGGTGGAATTGCTCAGCATATTCATCAAGCACCACCGCTGGTGGAAATCTTTTGAGATTCGAAAGTCACTGGCACCCTAGTAAAATTTACACATGATATTCGCCACGTTTTAAGATATATCTGCTGCGAGACCTTTTTGAGCATAACTAATCAGTTGACAGAATTTGCGGAAAGTGAAGGTCAATTATTGATTTAAAGCAACATAATTTGCCTGCATGTGTGAGCCGGTGTCCAATAAAATTTTCAGGTCTAATGATTTGACGTCACTCCCGGGGCAAAAGTGCTCAAATGGCGTCGAGAAACTATGTTAATTTCAACGGTAATAAGGTTGTTTGTTCATATGGGTGGTATTCGGCTAAAAAATTTACTGCGCCTTCCGAAAACAACCATTGATTTCCTTGTTATCGTAATGATATCTTTGTTTTGTAGCCAAAGCAGTAAACCACTATATATAAATATGTGGATGCTACTTTGACTTGAAGCAGGTAAACAGGTTCATGGAAAGCATGCTAGTATACTTTGATTTTGTTTGCTGGTTTTCTAATGACTACCAATAGTACAGCTTTTTTGCCGAACTCGCTGAATGGAGTCTCCTTAAAACGGTCTTTAACTGCAATTATGCTCGAAATCGGTAAGTCTCCTCAGGGTTCGTAACGCGATTATAGCGGCGCACTAGAAAATCCTAAAGGTAAGGAGATAGCAGTTTGGAGGTTGGCCACAGACATCCAAGGCGAAATCAGGATCAGCCCCTCCAAACGAATTCCCTGGAAGAAAGCTGTTTATTCAGAAGAGGATCATAAGGATACATATTTAATAAAGTGAATTATTTAGTGTGCCTTATTTGTCAGTGACCATTGTAAAAGGACGGTTGCGTAGAAATTCAAGAAAGAAGCGGTATGGAGGCAACAATGTGGTTGAAAGTCTGGGGTTTTATGATGGACATTTCAAAATCATCTGCTAAGATCTACTAGCATACAGATGTTGGAACGACTGAGTGCGAATTCGCATCTCGGAAATTGAGTGAGTTTTCCATACCACTTTATCCTGCTAACGGCTAGATCAGGGAATCACGGATACCGATGTCTAGAATCGTGGAGATTGGAATATGCAACATGGGAAATATCAATCACCTGTATGCATTAGCTGTTCGTTTGTACAAGCTTACAGGTGCAAAATATTTTCTCAAATGCGCCTTTGAAGGACTGCTATTGCAGTAAACATTTTCCTGTAAAGATACGATGACCAGAAAATAGAAACGTATTAGTTGGCGAATATACCTGTGGGTTTTCCCCACTTATGATCTAATATTTCATGGTGACACGGTGAACAACTTAACACGACTAACACTAATGTCCTGGATGAAAACTTTCAGAAACAAAGCAAAAACCACAAATTGGGAGTCATCGGAATCTACATTACCACGATAAATGGTAACGTGAGAGTTATTATAAATGAAGAAAGCTCAAGATAACGGAATATAACATTGGTCTTATTGTAGAAAGACCGTTCGAATAATTATTTATTTTTCTCCTGCAATGGAACGTACTGCAAATGCAGGGTCCCAAGTGCAATCAAATTCAAGAGATTTGTGTGCAACTTCTTTTTCGGGGACCAAAAAACCAGCTAAGCGTCCAGAGGTATAAAAAACGTGGTTGATATGGCGCACAACTGTTAAATCGTGGTCGTAGGAACTTTAGAAACAATACACCAGATAACATGGAAAATTAATACCATTTTTTATGAAAATGCAAATGCTCAGGATTTTTTTAAGGGACAAAGTTCTGGGTATTTGACGGGAGGGATCCCACTAAACCGCTCTCACCTCTGCAGTCAATTGCCTTACAGCTTTTCCTCATTAATCTGAAGGTTTTTCTGAATGGACTAGCCAAAATCACTGTATAAATCCAATGAGCTTCGGGCGGTTAGCTGACCAAATTTGTTGATTGTAAGTAGCACGATAATGTCGTAGTAATACCCAAATAATTGAGCAGCTAAAACAAGTGGATAAAATGAAAGTTATGGATAAATTCCATAGGTCGGTGATACCCTGTTTCATTCCGCTCTCATCATTGCCTAACACGGCAGTTACTATCACATCATACAAAACAACATGCAAGCTCTAACGGGAAGCTTTCACAATGCTACACCGATTAGAGATTTTACCATATGATTCGTGCAACTTTGTGCCTCTTTCTGCACCATAAGGTAGAGTGCTCGCTAGGTTACGATAAAAGCGCTCAATTGCGTGCAATTATCCTCTGTAGACAAGTTATTGATTTCAATATTTAGTGGAGGTTTAACATTTAATATACAGATTGGATTGTAATCAATAATATGACTTCACATGAAAAATAAGGACAAAAGTGAAGATATTTTGGCATTAAATCATAGCCGAATTTATAAAAAATAAATACCAGTTTTGGAAAAGAACAAACCCGGCCACATCTAAGTTTCCTTCATCAGTAAATATGTGAACTTCTCATGGCAACTGAAGTTAAACAGGGTTCATTTTTCCGTTGCAGTCAACAATCCGAAACTTCACGCTTCGTATTCAACCTGGCCACGATATTTCGTCAAAATCCTGTGCCTATTGTGACTACATCGCTTCTCCCTTTCTTATTCGCCGAGACTTACTCCAGCGCTTACTGGAATACCGATCGGAGCTATCCGGAGCCCTGACATTTGTGGAAATGTTCCTGAAACAAAAACAATCACCTGAGTACTATACTCTACAAACGATGTCTTGTATTGATGTTTTGTTCCACGTTGCTGGTGAAAGCTCCGGGATTCGGGGCCAAGGTGTGGCGGAGATCCCAAAACACTTTTGGTTCAACCTGGCCAAGCATTGGACGCTTGATCGAGTTATTCTTCCTGGTCAAGTGGATTACAAATGGACCTGTCAGGATTTAGATATTTCCTGCCGTAAGTACCAAAATGCAGGTGTAATCCTGCCTCGATGCTGCCTCGAGGAGCTGTCGGGTTGTGTTAAAGGATTCCTAAATTTGGCATCGGAATACAACATTTCCGTGTTTGTGTTTGCCGGCACATTGGTTGGCGCGGTTAAGACTTACGGAGGATTCCTTCCTTGGGAACGCGATGCTGATATTGTCTGGGATCCTTTCGCCTACGACCACATACGTGGACCCATTAGTAAAAGGTTGAAAGACAAGTTTCAATGTGACCTTGGTCCTGTACGACTGGAAACAGCTTATGGCGATAACGTAAGTGCGTGCGCCCAAGCTCTCAATACTTCATGTCTTTATTATAAACTCCATTCACGGTCTTGGAATATTGATCTTTGGGGTGATCCTCATCTTGAACCTTACCGCTTAAATGGCCTAATAAATCCAACGCAGATATACTTGGATGGGCTATGGGTATCCACGGTCCCCAACCCTGGCCGTGTTGCTCGCCATCGTTATGGAGATAACGTACTTGGTCACGTGCAGCACTGGCAAGACTACGGACTAAAGACGAGCTGGGAGAGCTACGCGAATTTCGAAAAGAAGGCTTTTCTTCCATGTCCGGCCAGATTCGTACGACATGCATGCTTATCGGGAAACTATTTACCGCACGGAAATATCCAGTTTCAGGATTTTCCACCGTAGATAATTAACTCATGTTGGTTTGTTTTTCTACATCCGTATCCTTCCACGCTATATCGGAATCCAAAAGTGACCATGCGTTTTTACTACAACAGTTCCGATGGTTAACGTTTATCATATTGGCACAGTATTGAGTGAGGGAGTACAATAATTGGTATCTGTAAAACTACTATTCGTATTTGTATTATTCACTGTGCAGTATTCATACTGAAATCCACGATAAGTATTACATTGAATGCCAAGCTATTGAATGATAGTTCCTACTAATTTGCTTGTTGTTTCACTTCACACGTGTGTTGGACGAAATGAAAATAAAAATGGTAACCCTTTTTGAACGTGTAATTGGTGGTTTTAATAAGTAACAAAGGGCTTTAAAAATGGCCAAAGTGAAGGCTAGTGATTCGCCGCACAATAGTACCGACGGTTAAATGGGGATTCAGCAATTGTGCGCGTTTGTTTCGCATGATTCCATGGCTCGTTGCCGAATATTCACCTGTTGAATATTTTGCTCTTTGTTTGCGAGTCGTATTTCGCAAGATGCGCGATGATGATTATTCCTTCAAAGAACGGTACGAATGTAAAACTCGTGATGCAATACAGAATGAAGTAACTTTACTCTATTTGCGAAAATAATCAGTCGCATATAATGCAACTACAGGTGTGGGACATGTGATTGTCCATTTGACCTCGTTTAAGAATAAATCGATGTATTCCTCGCGCCTATACAAGTAATCAGTGTCTGAAAAAAGAGTACCTAGCGTTTTGGATGAGTGTCGGTGGCATTTAAAATTAGGCACTATATATGCCCACTAAAATTTCAGTTGCTAAAACGGAAAATCTATGAAAATGAGCGATATCGGATTATGAAGATTTGTTGCTAAAAGGGTTGTTAGGATGTGAACACGTGCTGTAGTTTTCGTGACCGAAGAATACGCGTGTCTCTGTCTGCTCTAACTGCGAATCACTACAAGCCTCTCAGCTACACGCGATCGAAAACCAAGCTTCCATACTATTGGCCTGAAGTTCTTGCATCCAGAACGCACTGGAATTTTCGTCATGCGCCAATTTGATGATAGTGGATAATAGATGAGATTTCGGCGCCACGCAGCTTTAGCTAAATAAGTTTTAAAACTTACTTACGCTACTTTATACTCAGCCAAAATAAGGCGAATGATTTCCTGAGAACTTCGCTGACTTGTCAACATCTCAACATAATACTCTAGCAAATTTTATAGAATGATGGATATTTGATTACTTAAATGTCTATACATTTTCTTCTGTGGCCATCAATTTACCATCTACATTGACCGCGTTACTGGCTATTTACACATATCCCAATCGCTTTGTTATTCATTGGCCCCATAAACTTCGTGTGAATCGCTAGATAATTGTACAATATTTAGTTGACCTCCAGCAATGACTCCCCTTTCTCACCAAAATTGCCAGTTCACCGCTAACTCACATCCAGCCGACTCACAACTTATTTTAAAGTGAAGAAGTTGAAGCGTATTAGTTTAATTGCTAATCTTAGAAATAAAAAGCACTTTTGATTACTAATTTAGTTTCCAGTAGCAGTAGCCAGACACGATGTGTCCGTTGTTTATTTTCATCAATATGCTCCGCATCGGTATAAACTGACGCCAAGTAGTCCTGAATCGTTCCTATGGAAAACCAACATTGTCTATAGTACCTATATGGTTGAAAGCTAACTTTTTGGATATACGGTACACAGTTTTCCGGTTATCATAAGCAAACCGCACGACACGTCAGTGGTGCGGCGAACACCGGATAGAAGAGATTTAATTATCCGCAAAGAATGCGTTGGCTTATCGTAAGAAGAGGATATTTTACCACCTGGAAAATTCGCTGTTCACGCGACTTTTTGACGAGTTTAAAGACTATGGAGTCAAGTGCTCCATAGCAGAAAATCGCGCTTTGACACTCACAAATGCTTGTTGCATCACTGATAAGACCTCGAATAATTCGTATAAGATAAGTGAAGCCTCAAATGTGTACGTACTGTAAGGTCTTTCTATTGGCTGAGCTCAAACAATGATTTCTAATGTGGTTTACGGTGTCCCCAAAACAAATTGTGTTTCTAATACATTGTGTCATAATATATTGGGGTCAGTCCTTGAGCGGTCATATGCCAACAAACCATATTATCTGACCACTAAACGGTGTTTTGAGAGGCCACGGTCCAAGTTCAACCAATGTCGTTCGTAAAACGACACATGTTCTTGGATGTTTTTTTTTCAAACATTTCGTGCATTTCACTAGGTCAGTCCAAACCGGTCCGTCGAGAGAGTAAAAGCGAGTTGCGGTTTGTTGTAATTAGGAGCCGAAGCAAAATATAGGTAATGTTTGCCAGAAAGGGATTTAAACTATGTCATTTTTGGTCCACACTGAACCCCCGCAGAAGGCTCTGACTCGCCTTCAAATTGTTGATAGTGAACCTACCTCTGATAGTGAACTTACCTCCGATATATCCGGAACGAGTCCCGTCGAATAAATCTCACGAAAAAAGCAACCAAAAAAACGATAGTATCGAACATAAATAATGAATTCCAAAACTAAGTTCAGATGAAGCTGGAACTACCTTCCGAAAATTGTCATCAGCTTAGAACCTGTTTCATTATTGAACAGGCGTGTCGCCGGGTGGCACTTCATAGCTTTTATATCCGAATTGTTTGGCCCACCTGA